>NW_020451171.1:1714713-1912486 GCF_003343035.1 Apteryx rowi
GAAGAGAAGAGAAGAGAAGAGAAGAGAAGAGAAGAGAAGAGAAGAGAAGAGAAGAGAAGAGAAGAGAGAAGAGAGGAGATCCATCTCTTACAAAACATTTCCTTCTCCAAGTGTTTTAGCAAAACCACACTGACACCGTTAGTGAGAATACTAATGCCGGTCCAGGGGAAACCAAAAGTTTGGCTTTTATAAATTAATTGATTGTGTAGTCACATGACAGTTTCAATTAGACCTGGTTTCTGGGTTAGACCCATTTTATCTGATTGAGTCCCAATGTTATATGCCAAATTCATAGCTAGCTTCACTCTTCGAGAGGGCATATTGTTTGACTCATCTTTGAYGTCTATCCTTAAATAAGATGAATCATTCTCTGGCTATTTTTCACCACTGATTATAAAAGGAGTTTAGGGCAACTAGTTTGAACTTGGACATCAAACCTTCAGATACCTTTGTTAAASCAAAATCTATTGCTGCCAGACTGCTGGGTCAAGATAGAGTTTAGTTATATTCATAGGTCTGGGACTTTGTGCTGTTGTTCAATGTGCAGATCTCCTTCTGTTTACTGGGGACAAGGGGTCTTCCTATTCCACCACTGTGTCCCCTGAGCTATCAACAATGCTGTCAGGTAAATCATGTGGCCCTCTGCACTTCTGTGCACTTCTGTGGTCTCCTCTGCACTTCTGACTCCAGGACTGGCTCTAATGTGGCCATAGAAAGATATCTGTAATGGTGATGTAGACTTGCTTTGAAGCTGCAGTCAATACTTCACAGAGCACCTTCTGATTATGGGATTTTGAAACAAGGAATGTGAACCTGGCAGATAAATTTCTTAACTTCATCAGCTTTGCTCTAAAAGCCCTGAGGAATTACACATCTCTGAAATAAAAAGTGCTAAGACGGCTTCCTCTGACTCCCACTTCACCTCCTTCCCTGAGGATGGATTCTTCTATGCATCTAACATCCTCAGTAAAAGCCATCTCTGCTAAAAAATGATGGAAAGGGGAGAACATAGATAAGATGGAATTTATTCAGGCCATCTAAGATGATATATTCCAAACTTTGCTTCCACTACTCACCCAGCTCTGACAAAGCTACATAAAAGTTGCCATGGTCTTTAATTTCATTATAAAGAGAGGTGAGCTCTGCAACTTCAGACCTCATTCTACCTTGAGAAGCAGGAAAAAATGCATTAAACCAGACCAACATACTGACCACCATGTTGCAGAGCTGATGCACCCCACATAGTACTCACGTGTYAAATGAAAAGCCATTTGTTGCCCAGCTAAGGCAGTCACAAAGTGATGCTGATTTTTTTTAATGCATCTTTTATTTTTTCCTAAGCTACCAAGCTTGGTGATAGCTTAGTTGGAAAATGCACTATCTGAACAGATGGAGAAAAAATCTTCCACTGAAAATATATGCCTATCGCTTTAACTGATGTGTAAGATGCTTTTTGCTAGGTAGAAACCTGCTGAATATGTAAACAATTTATTGYTCTGCCATTATCACTATACTATTATGAAGGTATAGAGTGAGTTGGAATAAAAAATGAACTTCACAAAAGGGTAGGGTGGATGTTTATGGTGGCAAATTCTCTGACTGTTTTTAAACCARCTGCTTTTAATAGGAAGTGGGCTGCCTTTCCTCGATACACTCCTCTTTGGTTCTGAGCCAGGAATTAAAAAAAAAAAAAAGTTTGCAATGCATTCAGGAAAATGGGGAGGGAGAATTGAAGTTAAAAGAAAATGAAAATACTGTTTCACTGTTTCTCCCCAAGTTATTGTTTGGTTTTGATGCCAGTGTCATGTGAGCAGATTTGTCTCCTAAGGGAGAAAAAAAAAGTAGAAAGGAATGTGTGTATGTACTGAGTGTAATTTGTTTTATTTACAAGCCTAGCATGAAACGGTCAAACAGCAGGCAAGATAATCTATTCTTCCTGGAATCTTAGCCCTGTGTTAAGTTCCTAGGAAGCAATTTTATGTCAAGAGATAAATCTAAGCAAAAGTCCAAGAGACAGGGCAGTCTTTTCTGATGCTTTTATGTCTCCTCGCTCCTAAACATCCCTCTATGGCATCCCTACGTTATTCAAAGCTAACAACATTAGCATTCCTTCCAAAGTATTGAACCTTTTGTTGACCAGGTGCAAGAATTTGGAAGAGCCTGCAGATACATCCCTCTTACCTAAGTCTTCAGTGTAGATAGCTACACTTAAGGTAGTCATTCTGAATTACCTCCATAGTTTATGGAGGAAAATGCCTGCTTGTACAATCAATCTGTTTTAAGTCATTTAGTTGTCAGGATGGGGGACTGACTGGATAGAAAGCAGCTTTGAAGAAAAATACCTGGGGTTTTGGTGGATGGCAAGCTGACCAGGAGTCAACAGTGTGCTCTCGCAGCAAAGAAGGCCAGCTGCATTCTGGATTGTACTAGCAAAAGGGTAGCCAGCAGGACAGGGATCTTTCCCCTCTATTAAGCACTTCTGAGACCACATCTGGAGTAGTGGGCTCAGTTTTGTGCTCCCCAGTACATGAAAGACATCAGCATACTGSAGCAAGTCCAGCAGAAGACCATCAAGATGATTAGAGGGCTGAAGCCCATGAGATACTGGGAGAGGCTGAGAGACTGGATTCGTTTGGCTTTAAGAAGAGAAGACGAAGCTGGATCTTAAACCACCTGATGAGACAGTGTAGAAAAGATGGAGCCAGACTTCTTGAATGTGCACAGGAATAAGAATAGGGGTAACAGATGCAAGTTGGAATGTGGGAAATTGTGGTTAGATATAAGGAAAAAAATCTGGATGGTGATGAAGGTGGTCAAGCACTTAACAGRTTGCCCAGAAGGACGGAGAAATCTCCACCGTTGGAGATATTCAAAGCGTGACAGGACAATGCACTGAGCAATCTGATCCAATAGGATGTGCTTGGAGTGCTGGGTTGGACTAGAAACCTCCAGAAGCCCCTCCCAACCTATCTGAATCTATAATGTGTGCCCTAGAAGCGACTATGGTTTTCTATAAAGACTACGGTGACTAAAAAGAGAACCAATGTACTATAAAGAGAAGAAAATGGCACAGTTCTATGCAAGTGTCTCTATTTTATGTCTAAATCGAGTCTAAATCCCACCTTTTAACAGTGGCTCCCGGTGGCACTTCCATTTTGGTACCTTTCAAAGCCAAAAGTAATTTCCTCTTTTATCTCTATATTTATTGGTATGCTGTCTAAGCATCTGCCAACATAAATGTTTGTAAAGTCATCAATGTGTCTACCACATTACACCTCTCTGTTAGTGGTGCCTGTTGTACTTGGCAGTCAAACTTAGAGTCATAACAAAACTACAAGTGATATTTCATTATGGTTGAGATTTAGCCATTTTTCTATTGAGGAAGAGAGAGAAAAAAAACCAAAAAACTCTGAGGAAACAATTATGATATCCTGATCTGTCCTCCAACCACAAGAAAAAATGCACATCTCTGAGTGAAAAGAAAAAGTTCAGCCTCTGGTTCTCCCAGTGATGAAGAGATTAGGCTATAATTACGAAGGAAATTTCTATTTTATTCTGTATGTAAGTTTTGTTTCTTTTTCCCCTCCACCTTCTCAGCTTTTCCTATTGAAGTGAAGCAAATTAAGTTACAAGAATTTGGGGGAGAAAGTTCTAATGCAGGGGCATATTTGTCTGTGAGATGGTTTTCCAGTGGGTATAATAACAATCCCTAAACTGAAAACATCTGTGATGAAAATCCTTTCAGCTGTCAGGAATGAACTTGCAGGGCTTGACTGGACTAGCGAGGCCCCCAGGAATTGCTGTGCTGGATTAGAGTCATTGCCTCTACGCCCCAAAATCTTATTACTCTCCATGTCTCAATCAAGGAGGATCAGACGACAACGGCAAGACAGGTGGAAAGCGGAAAATGATTTCGTATATGGAATCGTTGAGGGGTCTAAGCATCTTCAGCCTGAAAAGAGGCAGCTGAAGGGGACCCTCCTGGAGGTCTATAAAGCTGTGAGTAGCATGGAGAGGGTGAGTGAGGAAACAGTTTTCTGTGCTTTTTTCTTCCCCCTAATGCAAGAACTAAAGATATTGAAGGAGCCTGGCAGAAGGAGGGTTTAGAAAAAACAGAAGTTGTTTGATTTTTGCACAGTGTGCATTTAAGACACCAAACTCTTTGCCACGGGATGCTGCGGATGATAAATTTGATGCGAGCTCAAGGGGAGACTGGCCAAATTAATGGACAAAGTTAGGGTTATTAAATACAAATATCTAGCTCAGGAATTCCAGGCACTGCAGATTCCTACAGTATTTGATATGTTGAGGAAAGTCTCAGCTCAGGTTTGTCTTGTATTATAGCTCTTCCATTGTCATCTGCTTTTTAGTCATTATTAGTGACAAAACCTGGGTTAGATGGGCCAGAGTGGCTATTTGTATGGTTAATATTGGATGCTTCAAAGCAAATAAAACAAGCTGATGGAAGAACAGTTTTTACCTCAGAGGCAAATAAATTAGGCTGATCTGAAGTAGACCTTTGCCTTCAATGCCTTAGAGATTTGGTGCAACCTTGAAGCACAGCTTTAGCTTTTGAGAATGTTTAATTTTAATTATTTCAAATTTAGACAACATTAAGAAAATATTTCCTTGAAAAGTTTTAATAATGTGTTCTCTTTTGTTCTCTAGCTACCCTGGTTTCTTTATGTTTAACAAAACTATCATAGTGAAAAACTGTATTGGAAAATTAACATTGAAAGTGGAAAATATTTACAGATCACTATGTACTCAATTGTTAACACAAAYGGTAAAAAAAAAGAGACTGACTTTTGTCAGTTGTGAAAACAAAGTCGATATTATTATCATCATCCTGCTGATATTCCAAAAAAGAGGACAAAACAAAAACCGTCCCTAAAATTAAACTTGCAGATGCATATTTACCAGCCTGTGTGTGTACCCAAAAAGTGGTCATCGCCCCAGAGGTTCCCTGTGGAGCTGGCAATAGCCTTCTGGAAACTGTTACGGTACAGGTTTGAGTGTGTTTCTTCTTTTCTGAGCTCACTGTACCGTTTCCAGAGTCGGGCGAGTGGTTTGCTCTTCTAGGGTAGCTACCCTGAAGCTTATGACCTTATAATCTTTGAGTAATCTAGATAATTTTTTAGGAGCAGTATTTTAAAGAAAACCCACCAACACTTGAATTCTAGACAAGTCTTTTTTTTTTTTTTTCCCCCAGTCAGGCACAGCCTTTATCCATTTTATGTCATAAAAAAAAAAAAAAAAAGACTGTTTCTTCTTTCCTCCCTTAGGTGTTTCTGTTACTTATGGGTCATTGTGCGAAACATCAAAACGTGAAATATTTCTTTTTTTTCTGGGACTCAGTTTACAAAAAGTTAACACTCCAGACATATATGCCTGTGTTAGTCACCTAAGGCTCCCTTTATTGTTGGTTTAGAAAAACACAGGGTATGGTGCAGTTCATGTCATCCTTTCTGGTCACTGAAAATAGGTCAAATGAATCGCACTTTTCAAATGCCCATTTCTCCCCATTGACTTTACAGGACACCAGAAGTCACTGTGGCAAACTGAGGCTGATGCTGTTGAATCCTGTTTTTGCCGCCTTGTTCAGATCCTGAATGAAATCTTTCACTTTAAAAATATAATCTCTAATTTATTCTGAGTATTTCTTTAGGTGGCACTGTCACTGGGAGAAAAAATATAAGACATCATTTGGATTCTACTCCTAGAAAATCCCCAATCACTTGGAATTATCAGGGTTCAGTATTTTACTCCCCGTCAACGATAAAATAATGTCCTTTTCTCCTTGCAAGCAGAAGTAGTGCAGAACTGGAAAGGACCACAGAAGGCAGTTGCAGCACAGAAGCTCTCTAAGAGCACATCCAAGTTAAAAGTAATATAAATAAATCCTCCAATAGTTCTATTCAGCTGAAAAGCAATTCCTTTGCCAGAAAATATTCTTTAACACCTGCCGTCTGTTGGTTTCAATTTTTATTAATTTTGAATGAAAATCCCGCTGACTGTAATGGACCAATGCTTGAATTTAGCAATGCATAACAGACCAGACTTCTAAACAGTTCTTTAAAAGGGCCTTTCTTTTTGAGTCGCTGGATGCAAATATTGCAATGGAGTTATTAAAACAAAGTCAAACATTTCTAAATAACATTTTCATGAGTCAGAGGTGTTGAGTTCATGAATGTGATTTTTACTTTAGCCAGAGCAGTAAGTGACCTGTGCTTCTGAAAGTCAAGCTCTCGAGTCTGGATTTAATTTAGCCTTTACAAAATAAGTAGACAAATTGTTTTGGCATTTTGTAAGTATTAAAACAAACAAACAAACAGATGATGTTTTGAATAAAAAATAAATAAAACATAGACTCTAAAGGAAACATTTCTGTGGGAATCCCAACTTTTTGTTGTTGTTGTCATCGTTTTTCAGCTGAGAATTCAAAAGACCCGTTTACTTCCAAATGAGAGAGAGGAGGCAAAGGGTTTCGGGAGAGGGGGGAGAAAAACCCTTTCCATTGAACAATTAACAACACTTAGAAAGAGGAAATAAAACTGCATGATACCAATTCCATTTCCTTCAACACTCTCACTCATCTGCTGACCACACAGGACTCCCCTTCAGCTGGAAAAGCCGTAACACTCACAGCACAGGCCAGAAGCTCAATGGTGCAAAACTCATTAAAACTGGGCAAAAGAGAGCTCAAGTCTGGTCTTCCACTGTGGATTTTGCCACTCTAATGCCACTGGGCTGAGCAAGTCATTGCGTTTTTTTGTGTTTCACTGATAAAACGCCCTCTTTGCAGGGGAGGTCTAGTGTTTAGGTCTAATGTTTACAGAAGATATTTGGAAGAGATTTCCTCATAGATGTTGCTGTATGAGTTATTGTTGTTATTGCCACGGAAAACATATCCTTTTAATAGCTGCCTTTTGTTTCACCTGTTCCACACATCCTGTTTTTAATAAAGCCTCTTTTTCACATCCTATTTACTTGCAGCCCCTAAGAGCAGGTCTGATCCTTTTTTAATTTCTCTTCTGTACTAAAGACAGTCTATATAAGCAAACAGTAAAAAGGATCTTGCATTACAGCCTCACTTAGAGGGATTATTTCAGACATGGGAAGAGTTTGCAGGCTCCCTCATGTAGAGGAATTACCTCAGTGGATTATCTGGCCCAAAATTCAGATAATTTTGTTTTTATTGCATATCTGCCCATCCCTTTCCTTGACCATCATAATCATGGTATTTCAGTATGCCATGCTCAAGAATCAGGTTTTCTCCTATCAACATCTCTATGAGATAAGCACACACCATTATCACCATTCCACAGTTGAATAAAATATGGTTTTCTGGAACAAATGACTTGCCTACAGTCACACATGAGGGTTGTGTTTGAAAAAGGACACAGAAGGCCTAATCTGTTGTTATCACTATTAGATCACCCTGCCCAGTAGCCAGCCAAATGAGAAATTAAGATTTACACAGGTTATTCTTTAGATGTGTTTGTTAAAATAATGCCCCAAAAGTACTTTCAGTGTCAAGGTGTAAATAACGTTCCTGCATGAAGACTCTGGTTGGATGCCTAGCACTGATATTGCTACCGGGGGGGCACAATCCCGTGGGTGGGGGGTGTCTTCTGTATAAAATGGGTCTTTCAGCACTAAAACAGAACAGTTTGCATCAGTGCAGTGTGGCACGTCTACATTACAGATCTCAGGAAAGTAACTAGAGACGTAACCACAGTGATACATATTTCCTTAGTTTGGGTAACACAGGAAACCTTATACACATCATTCATTTTTGGGGGGAAATTTTTCGAAATGAGTAGTCAGCTGTGTACCTATGTTCACATATATCAGATTTATATTTGCAAGCAGATGATACATTTTGAGACAGTCTTTTCTAGACACAAATCTAGTTTCCTTGAATGCCTTTGGATATTTGTACAGACGTATTAGAGGCTTTAAAGAGGGTTTTCCCAGGTTGAAATTCCTCCTACCTAATTTGAGCTATTTTTAAAGTCAAGTATCTGGTCTAAATTAGTTCACAAGGCTCCTTCTTTAGTTCCCTCTTGAGAGCAATTCATACCATGTGAAGATCTGTCCAAGACAGACAGAATGAACTGACCTGTCGAGGTCTTTTTCACAGTGGGAAACTATGCTTACCACATAGTTTGGTAAGTAACTTTGAGATGCTTGATGCCATAGGAGATGAATGACATTTGAAGTGGCATTGCAAAGGTGCTCTTTGAAAATTTAGTCCTAAAAGTCGCCTTGGAACTTGGAATCAACCTACAAGTTAAAAATAACCATTTCTGCTATGTGCAGAGTGTTCAACAATACCTGCTCTGCCTCAAGGTAAATATAGATGGACAAAATGTTTCAGAGGAAGGGGGAAAGAGAAGGGGAACGAGAGGCTATTTGTTTGCTTGTTTGGTGTTTAAGCCAGTTTTATTTAACTGAAAAATCATTTGATGGCTTTGTATACCCCAAACGGCCTCTATGAAAATTTGTTCCTAAAAGTTACCTCGGAAGCTGAAATCAATTTACAGGGTGGATAGCACACAAAAATAACCTCTTTCTGATACATGCAGCCTTTTAAATAACATCCTCTATGAGGCACTAAAGCTTTAGTATCAACAATATCCCTGAAATGAGGGGAGTGAAAAAACAAAACATGAAGTGCAGAAACTGCTATCAATTCCATTCACAGTGGCAGAATGACTCTAATAGCAGAGACGTTTATGAGTCATAAATTACCATTTATAAATGCAGTGTTTAGCATTCATTTCAATGGACAACATATGGTAGCAACATTTCTAAATAGCTTGAACTGATAAATAGGCCAGTGAAGTGGCTCAATTTGTTAAAATGCTAACACATTAACTACTGCATGTGGTAGTTGCATGTTTGCATCCCTAACGCTGTCTGTCTGCTTGGGCGTTATGGAAATAGGCACTTGCCTTGAATTTATGAACTGGTACAGTCAGTCTATTTCTCATAATGATTTATGAGGAATCACCATTTGCAGACTGGGTGATCCATCTATGACTGCGTTAACCTCAGTCCTACCCAGTTGTACGGCGTGACCACATCCACACGTTTTAGCCACTGTTACCTTGTCGTGAAAGGCTGGCTGATTCCTGGGGATTTTTGAATCTTATGTTTTGTCCTTACAAATGAGTTACATAATGACTTAAACCTGATCATTATTACAGCGGTACTGATTAACAGAAACAGTTCAGCCAAACGCTCACCTGAGGCTATCTCTGCTTCTGTCACCACAACTGTCATGTTTTATACAAGTCATTTCCAGCTGCTGCTTCTTTTAT
This sequence comes from Apteryx rowi, assembly GCF_003343035.1. Classification (NCBI taxonomy): domain Eukaryota; kingdom Metazoa; phylum Chordata; class Aves; order Apterygiformes; family Apterygidae; genus Apteryx; species Apteryx rowi. The sequence goes on from NW_020451171.1 coordinate 1,724,043, forward strand.
CTTTTGCAATGAAAAAATAGTAATTTTCAGTGAGGAAAAAAAAAATCAGTACTATGTCTGAAGAAAATAGAAATGCGCTAGCCGAGTAAGACATTACAGTAACACAAAATTTGGCTAATCTTTATGGCTGATCTTTGGATTGGTTTGTTTCCACTCTATCTGTATTTAACTAGCTTTTTTTCTTTTTTTGTCCTGTCAATGATTTTTTAAAACAGTCTTGACACTAGTATTCAACCAAACTGCACCCGCAGGCCTCCAAAATATAGTTCTGCTATTGACAGATGCAGAGGCTCTAATACAGTTGAATAAAAAGTATCAGGGAGGATCAACATATTTTAAAACATGAGCACGGTCCTTCATAGCTTCTTTTTCTCATAGATGATTATACAACTATAAATTCACAGGGTTGAACTGTGGCGTCCTAATGATGTATGTGGTGCAGGTTGTGAGGTCAGAAACAGCAGAACAGGTTTCTGCATCCCAGTCACTCCATAGAGAAGTCCTTTGGTGTGTTATATAGGGGGATAAAAAAAAGACATCTGAGTTTGGTTTGGAAAAACACTGTTTGGTATCCATGTTGTCTAGGAGTGATGGATGGGATTCAAGTCACCTAGCAGAGACATCCACAGGGGAGATCTCTGCCTCCAAACTTGGCATTTCTAGGAAAAAGATTCATCTTATTCTAAAGTGGATTTCTAAAACAGGTCAGGTGAAATTCTCTTCATCAGCTATAAATGGAGTCTAAAAAATTAGGTCAGGCACCAGCTAAGCACTTATTCATCCTTTCCATAATGAGATTTTTATACTGATAGCTCTTCTGTTTTGGGAGGACAATGCTCTAAGGACAATGACAACTACAATAATAATAATAGTGATGATGAAGGTGATGATAGTGATGAAGAGAAAAATGTATTGGTACCTAAACCATAAGCAGACTAAATCTCCTTATGTTAGGTGTCATGGTAATTTTGGGGTTAATTTCAAACATAATGAATGCAAAAATAAGCCAAATTAGACATGCACAAAATAAAAAGTCACTAAAATGTGGGTTTATTCATCATATTCTAGGATGAGAACTGAAGTGGAGTATAGCCTTGCAATCATTTGGTAAAACATCTGGTTCCGTTCATATTTCTAATGGTGAAACACTTGATATTTAATTTCAAGATGGTGAATCAAAAGATCTCTGTCTAGCTCTTTAGAGTAGCTTTCATTAGGAAGAGCTGCTCTGGTGAACTTGTCTTTTCAACTTCTTCCCAGAAGGAGCTAAAAGGCTAGGATTTGAGTGTTTACAGTTTCAAAAATCTGGGAATAGGCAAAGACTGGAAGAGAGATTGATTTTTRAAGTTATGACTATCTGAGAAGAAATGCTACCCAATAGTTTAAGGAAATAGTTCAGATAACCATTTCAATCTCAACCACTAGAGAGAATTAACTGAGCAGAAATCATTCTCACTGCAATTAGTAAAGAAGGCAATGAGAACCTGAGCTTTGCACTGTGTGTGTCTGGTATGCATCACCACACCTGAGTACCTACAAGGTGTGGTGATCTCCCCAGAGCAGGCTGTGTCCATCAATACATAGTGAGAAAAGTCCTGCACGAAGAGAAGAAGAATCCCAAGGGAAAAGTTCCCAAGGCTCCAAGATTAGTGACTCCCCTAGTTTTAGCTCAGCTGCAGATTGCTCTTTGTGTTTTATGTTTACAACAGTCTGTGTGTAAGTCCCTAACTTTCGTGAATCAGCTGGTTTTTGAAGGAGAAAATTTCTAAGCGAGGAAGAGGAATCTGTGTCTGACCGTGGCCAATTGCAAATATGATCTGAAAACCACCAATCTGTCCCAGCGCATTCCAAAGAAAATATTGCCTTTTGACGCAAGCCTCTCAACAGGCCAGCTATCATCACTGGCTTGATTTCTGGAAAAGCTGAGCAATTCTAGCTTTAAATTAAGTCTCTGAGAGCTGTAGTTGGTCAGGACCTCCAAAATCAGGCACTGGAGAATTGATCCAAAATCCATCAATGTGAAGGATTTGGAGATGTACTTGTTATTTAAGGAATGTCTAGGTCTCTTCATACTGTAGTTATATTTTCCTTTATGGTCTCCAAACAGTCAAGTTGGAAGCGTCTCTACTGATCACGTATACCTCAAGGTAGTATAGAGCTAAGCTCAGCCCAAATACGTGATCAGGAACAAATAGCTGTGGAAAGGGGGCTTTTCTCTCTTTTATGCTTCATAGATTGCCCCACTGAGTCCTTTCACATTGGCTTAACAGCTTTACCACTCTACAGCTCATTAGTTCTTGCTATTTCTTAACTGAACAGCCGGGTAAAACATGTTTAATTTATGCCCAGCTTAGCACTGAAATATATTCTTCATAAAACTTTAAAAAGGAAAAAAATAATATAAAAAATGTTCCCTCCAGCATAACCGTCACTAACAAATAATGAACTTGTTTATCATTCCTATTTTATGTCTGATACTTCAGGCATTTCTGAGCCCTTTTCAGACTATTATCTACTGCCCTTCAAACCCTTCATGTTGTTATCCTCTCTTTTATATCAGTAATAGGTTTTAAGACTCATAGTAATGAATGCAAATATATTACTGTTTTAGGGCAATAAAATTGTTCTTTAGCAGTTAACTGCGCTCTTTGCAACAGTGAAAAGCATTTTAAATTAGCAGTTGGAGAAAACTAGGACATTGGAACACAGAGACAATATAAGACTGCAGTAATCCATTAGCTGTTACCTAATGGAAAAGTTAGTTCATTAATGCTCAAGTCAGTTGTTGATTATTAAGGGCTGCAACGTAAAGTTCGACTCCTGTTTAATGTATTGTTCTCAGCTGGAATGGTTTTCCGGAATCCCTGTCTAGAATCTTGAAACCACTTGTTAATGGGCCCTGGAAATGAATTTCCTTTGTAAAAGGCTTTGTAAGAATATGTCTGGACCCAAGGGAGGCACTCCCGATTTACAAGTCATTCACACGCTTTAAGGAAAGGAGAAGAGAAAATGCACTTTTTTTTTTTTTTTTTTAGTGGCACTGAGAATGTCATTTCCCTGAAAATGCAATGAAGATTTTTCTGTTTTCCCAGGAATCTGTATCTTCAGTAACTTTTCGGCCCCAGTTCTGGGAAGCACCTGGGAATGTGTTTCTGTCTGAGCAAATGTATAGTCCTGATGAAGCCAAAGGAACTATCCACCTACCTAGAGAAAAGATGGACCATCCATTATGGCATTAGTGTTGGATTCCTAAAGCTGGGTTCAGTCTTACTGCCTGCTGGAGAACTGGTGGGTGACCAGTGTGAAGATATTTAGATCTCCACTGCTTAACGCAGCACAGCAGTCTCGGAACCAGCTTTATTCGGAGCTGGTGTGCCCATGAGAAAAACAACGCGGTGCCATGCAGGAGCTCTGTTTCAGGGCTGGAAGCTGCGTCACAGCGTTAGGACGGTGCTGTGCCCACGCTAATAAGCCCTGCTTACAAGCAGGCTCGGCTGGCAGCGATTCAGGTCTCCCTGCACTGCGCTTTGTTGCACAGCACAGATCTATAGCCCCAGATCCTCAAAAGAACTGAGCTCAGTGGGAATTAGAAACCTACTCTAAATGCCTTTAAGTTCTCTTCTGTAAATCAGGGGTAATAAATAGCGCTTTCAAGCTTCACGACGGCGAGAATAAATACATTAAAACTTGGGAGCTATTAAGTTACTATCATCCTAAGGGTTATTTAGCTCTGAACCTGTGATGGATGGGTGAAGTTAAGCTTACGTTTAAATTCTTTCCTTGACCATAGTCAGTGCTGTCGGAAGCTCTCTTCATAACTGACCTGTCAGCAAACGATCTGTTTCCCGGATTGTAATGTTCTATAATTTTGTTAGTGAGAACATGCATATGAAGCAGCTTTTGCTTCATTTCCTTTTGAAGACACCAGGCTGATGGATGGTTTAATTCGAAAGCTGGTTTGTTCTTAAGGAAGACCCCCGTATTCAGACTCTAAATCCTGTCGCTATTGCCTGTGTAATAATTCCTAAATGTGTCTTTTCTTCCCCCCTCTACCTCTGTTTCTAGAAATAAAACTAGCTTAGTCATCTCTTCCACTGATTACTGTTCTGCCTCCCTTGCTGGTCTTTCCGTTCTTCCCCTCACTCTACAAAAGCAATCATTCATCTTCCTGTGTGCTCAGGCTTAACTCCGCATAACAACACATCTATTCTGTGTATATTTTCATTTGAAACGTGGCTTTCAGTGAAAAATGTGTTTTTCATCAAGACAGACCTTTCTACAGAAAGAAAATATTTTAATTAAATATTGTTTTTATTGAAAACACAATTTTCCCTCTGTTTTGCTAAGAAACTTAACAAGTAAGGGGGGAGAGAAGATAGGACTTGGCTGACCAACCCTCTCTGAAAGTGTTTAATGGCCAAATACATAAGAATGTTAAGCTTTGTAGGTTTGTTGGGTTTTTCAACAACCAACTCGTAGAAAAATGTCATCAAAATGAAACACTATTAATGCTCTTTTTTGGCACATTTTTTGACACATATTTATGGTACAATTAAAGATCAAGATTTTTCAGAACAAAATGCATGGGGGAGATTTTGGCTATTGCCTACTCACAATTCAGTTTTCAGTGTTGGTCATGCTATTCGTCTGAGCAGTAACAGCTTTGGAAAGTATGGAGGAAAATAACCCCCACAGAGCAATTGTTGAGAACTGGGATTTATTGGGTCTGTGGGCAGGGGTATGTATTCCATATGAATTAGACTTTGTTGTAATCTGTTTGGGTTTTTTTTCTTTACAAGTTTCTCGTATGGTTTTTGCAGTTCCCTCAAAAACCTGATAGAGATGGGGTGTAATGGGAGAGAGGATTTGGAGGAACCAGATGAGGTTATCTGGAAATGGAGGTGGGACTTTGCTCTTGGATCAGTTCAGCGCACTCTGGCTTTTCTGAGGGTTCAGCAGAGCATTGCACAGTTTCAGCATCGAATGATGCACAGATTAAATGGGAAAGGCCATTAGCCCACTAACGGCAGCATTGGGAAAACAAGGCTATGGTCACTTGCAGCACATTTTGCAAGTCTTTGGTACAGCTAGCAAGTCTGTGGACTGCAAGATATCAGATATGGCTATTTTCAGGCATGATACAATCTCAGTAATTTTATTCCAAACATGAAGGGTTTACTTGAAGTTCTCTAGGGATAGATAAAGTAATATGCTTTTTGTGATGAACCGAATTACCCAGTGTTTCAGCAGCACATACAATTATATCCAACCAGTGAAATATCAATCTAATGTTAAGAAATAACCCTGCTGATCAGGACTGGGAGATGATTTGCTTGTTTGCCAAAATGCCAGGAAACATTTAATACCGTATCAACATTATTTTTCAACAGATAAGGTTAATATGAATATGTCTTAAAGAGAAATTGCTTACACACAAAGCTTAGCAGACAAGAACTACTGAACAATTAACAAGATAATCACATAAAGATAAACTATTGTTATATTTAAACGCTGACACACATTTCAGTCAGAAACAAACAAACAAAAAACTAGAGAGAGGGTTTATGCATATCTCTGTCTTCATATACAGTGAGGCAGTCATAAAAATGGACCGTTCAGCCTATTCAAACAGTTCCTCATTATCCAAATAATGGGGTTTGGGATAATGTAGACTGCAGAAAAAGTGGATATTAAAAATGTTAATGCCTCCAGACCTAAACTTGTTCCCAGAAAACCAGCTCCAGCAGCTCTCTGCAGATCCAAGAGGGGTAGAGTATCACTGCCGTTTCAGAAACATGGACAGGAGACATCTGTGAGAAGCTCTGCATGGAGCCAGCTCATGCACAGCGAGGTCAATGTTATGCCTGAACACATAGATCTTGTTAAACCTAAGTTACTATGTCCTTCCTCTGCACCATACACCCCAGAACTACTTATTTTAAGAGAGCTGTGCAGAGATGCCCACACTGGTTCTGTGTGGGAACAGCTTCAGTCTGCTCTGCTAATCATCTTGGGCTCTGAGCACCACAAGAAGGTGGCTATCCGGTCTTGAAATAGCTTTGGAAGCAATATGCGTTCATGTAGTGCTGTGCCAGTGCCAAAAAGCCCTGCTGGACCGGGCTGCCTGTCCCCGTCTCCGTCAGACCTGAGCTGACATGGAAAGTGGGATTCATCTCACTTAATGTTAGATGTCTGCACTACAGACATCTATGTCTCCATTAGTCACCCTTGTCTCCCTTTATAGTCAATGGAAAGAAGCAGGCATGATTCACCTCATCCTAAAGCAGACATCTCAGATAAGCTGGGTGAATCATAACCATCACAGTGGCTGTTTTGCTCAGGCAGCGAGAAGAAATGATCGAAACACAGGACAAGGGTCGCTGGAGACATTAGAGCTTAGAAGTTACAGACTGGCATCACATTATACAGGTAAATTGAGGCAAAAAACATATAAACTACTTGTTCATGGTCATTTGGCAAGTGATGTGGAGAGCCAGGAGTAGAGTCTAAGAATTGCCTGTATAAATAACAGCATCACCTCCCAGACAGGAATGAAGATGGACACTTTGGTTTTGGTTTCATCATGTATGGTTTTAGGCCACAGAGTTTAATCAAAAAATTATGTGTATGTGCCTCCTCCCAAGACAAGGCACTAAATGTGCTTTCCAATAGCACAATAGTAACCAAGGCAAATGGGATTAACAAAGAACTTTGTAGATTTTTGTGACCGAGCTTAACCCCATTTCTTGTTTGTTTCTTTTTCTAGCCTCTCTGGTGATTTATCCAAAACAGTGAAGCCTAGTGGGTAGCAGGGTCCTATGGCTGCTATGACATAGGCAAGTTACTTCATCTCTGCATTCACTGATTTTCCAGCCTGTAAAAGTGAGATAACAATTCTCCTTTCCTTCTTTACAATGATGTGCCAATACACAAGTTTTAAAAGAGAAGGGTATTATCTAACTCTATACTGTGTTTCTCCCACAATGGTGGCAAAGTGCAGTTTTGTCCAATCCAAATGAGAAAACTTACTAGGTAATAAAATTTGGATGTTCACAAGCTTCATGTTTTGGGCACCATTTGCTTCTGACCTGTGTAACATCTGCAAGAAGCTTGGGGAATCCTGTGGTCCAAATATAATGAAAATCAATGTGTAATGAAAAAGCATCTAAATGCGGCATTCTTCTAAAGCTGAAACATGAGCAGTTAGCCAGGGATACACGATGTGGTGCCCTCATTTTCTCAAACTGGGGCTCTTTTAAGCTTGCATCCCCTGCCTCTGCTGTTGACATTCAAATTGACTTTTTGCATTTCATAATGGTAATTCCTGTCTTGCCTTCCACTTTATCTGCCAAGCCCACTGCTGGGTCTTTCTCAGATGCACAAGAGTCAGGGATAAAGCTGACTAAAAATGCATTACTTTAGTCATTTTGCTAAAGTACACCCCAGTACCAGCAAAGCAAGACAGGAAATTATTAGAATTGGACTGCTGTCATCAATTGCTTTCTCATCAATGGCTCAATTTTCTGACAAGCCTCAGTTCTTCTTAGCTTTCAGCCATTAAAATAATAATAATAATAATAAAAATGTGGTCCGGTAAGCACTCAGAGAAAAACAAGGCAACCTCCCAATCTGTTAGACAGGAAAGTGCCATGTTTTTGTCAGTAAAGGCTCTTATATGCATACAACCTACTGAAATGCCCCCACCCCACCAGTCCCAAGCTACCGTCCTGCCAGCGTCTACTCATCTGTATGTTCTCCAGTTTCTTTGTTTCTGAAAGACTGGTGTGATATGATTTGCCCTAGGATCTACTCTCAAAATTCACTGCTGTCTGGTGGAGAAAGCATAAGACACTGGACGGAAACATATGAAATGCAAGTGATGAGGGAGGAAAGGCTGCAGTTTTACTCCCTGGACACCAGTCCTGAAGGAGAAGATTTCTATTTCGCAGCTTCTGGCGAATCTTGTTGCTACGAAGAAACACCCACAGGCGTTCCACTGCCTGACTCTGCATGTCTATCCGTCTGTCCTTATGACTTGACTTCCTTATGGCATAAAGTGTTCCCTCTTGTGTTGCTGGAAAGCGTCTAGCTTGCATGGTGCTACAACAAATAATAAGTAGTTTGGAGCGGAAACTGCACATATTCTATTTTTGCGGATGAACCAAGCCACACTGTACTGTCAACACCACCAGCCTGTATCCAGATAATCCCCTTGACCCCAGCAAAGTGTAAATGAGAGGAGAAATCAGCCTCAGCGCGTATCCATTATTGCTGTTCCACAGTACATAATTATTGCTGTTTGTTATTTCTATTGCAGTAGAACCCACAGGATCAAATAAGGATCGGGATCCCCACTGTGCTAGGTGCAATGCAAACATATAAGCAGTCACGGTGCCTGCACTAAAGAGCTTACAGCCACGTCTCTTAGGAGAACATTTCTTAGTGTAATAGACTTCTCTATTAAGAGCAGTTAATTACTTAATTCAGTCTATTTTTTTTTCTGCTCAGTTTCTTCTATTTCTCCTGCCGAGCCCCCCTAGACCATCCTTAATAATTCTCCTCCCTTCATAGTATTAACAGCTTTCCAAACTCTGCACGCAATTATTATTCCCCTTTTTGCTTCTTGATTGCTTCATCAGACAAGTCTTCTCCCTCAGTCACTTCTTCCTCCTTTTCAGGATTTTTTTGGTGTGTGTGTGTGTGKGGGGGAAACGACCATTTCTCTTCATTCTTTTAATTGTAACAACATCTTTGGATCATTATCCTTCCAGTGTGGCTAAGTGTCACTAAAGTTGTGCCTCCTCTCTGGACCACAGTGTAACGTTCCCTTGCAGAACTCCCCAAAAGCACATTCATACTCTCTGTTGCTCCCTTTCCCTGCCTTTTGCTAGCAGAGAAACGGCTCATTGTCACCCCACAGGTTTCCTTCACTGTTATTGCAGCCTAAATATCACGTCTTCCATTTACTGAATGTCTGCTTCAGATTACCTCTTTGCCCTCCTCTCTCTAGAGGCATTAGAAGATAGGTTTTTTCTTTCCTCTCTTTCTCCTTTCTCCTCCTCTCTTCTAGATTGAATCTCATTTCACTGTTTCCTGCTCATATTTCTAAAGTCTCCAGGTCCCTTTGTGTAACTTCTCCAAGTTTGTGGTAATTTGCACCCCAAAGGCCTTGCCTGGAAGCCTGCGTCCATGGCTTCCAGAGGCAAAGTGCTCTCCTTCCAGTGCAGCTGCCCCATCGAGAGGTCGCAGGCTTGTAGGAGAGGGCTGGACACCTGTATCTCACATGTAACTGCAACCACAGCAGTTTATTGGGGTTTCTCCCTCGATACTCTGAGAACTCTGAACGCTGAACAACTAGCGCTGACCTCCACTCATGAGCTGTTTTACTCTCAGGTCTGTCACAGCAAGACCTTGCTGTAAGGGGAGTTTTTAGAAAGGTGAGAAATGCAACGCGCGAGTTGCTTATTTCTTATAAGCCACATCCAGTGCTGAAGCAGCTGTCGCCCCAGCCCAAGGACAAGTTAACATCTTGTTATTCTGATGTTCCCCACAAATTCTTCTGAGAGAAAGAAAATCCTACAAACACAAGTTCTTTCTGGTCCCACACTTTCTTAGACTAGAACAGAGTAGAACAGGAATTATGCTTGTTTCCCTTCTTTCTATACATTTTGAAAAGGGGAAAACTGATCAGACATCTTTCATGGTGTTGGTCATTAATCATACATTATCCAACATCTCCAGATGATAACTGATTTTTCAAGAGGACCAAGAAAAGTTTAAAGCAAAGCGGACATGAAGCAATGTATCGTGGGACAGTTAGGTCAGACATGCACACGAAAATCTCTTGTGCCAGCTTCAGGTGGAGCAGGAAGTTTTCTAACCTTTTCCCTGCAAGCCAGGACTCTCCTCAAAAGTCCATTCCAAGAACATTGGACAAATCTCTTTCTCATACCTATTTGAAAATAGGAGGTGGAAGGATCGGGCACCAGACACCCGCTTTAGACAAGGAACATTGGCTCAACTTGCCTCCCAAACCTGCCCTATTAAGAGAAGAGGAGATGATAGCATGCAATTTGACAATGTCTGAAATTAAGATAAGGACATGTTACCATACAGACATTTGTAAATGGGTGCCAAAGACCACTACAAAAAAACAAAAGTGAGTCTCACTTTGCCTAACTTTAACCATTTAGAGGATGGTCATCTAAGTGCACTGTTGTCTTTACCGTCGCTGGGGAGCAACGGGTACACTATTGTGTGGCTGTGCGATTTAAAATGCACCATTTTTAGACATCTATTTTAGGAAGAGAAGAGACCAGCCTTCTTTTGTGATTTTAAAGGGAGCCTAGACCAGAAAGTCTGACAGATACCTACATTTAATCAGAAGAATCCCATTCTCRCTTTCTGAGACAGTAAATAGATTTGAGGAATTCCCTAGTGGATGCACATGATTTTTACTTCGAGTTACCAGAGTCAAACTAGTTTACACCTTCCAGGAAACCGGTCAGCAGCAGGTGGCCTTTTGCTCTTTGGGCAAGATAATTTACTTTCTTTTCTCTACGGTAAACTAATCAGTTCTGTAAGTCATAAAGATAGTTTGTAACGATCAAAATAAACAATAACAGTGCTTAGCGATGGGTATCTTCTGTTATTTCCAGACCCTTAAGACATCAGCTGCAATATTGTGCCAGGATCAGTTTTGGACATAACACTTCAAGAAAGGTACGGACTGGGTGAAGAAAATTCAGAAAAGATAAATAAGAGCAGAGGTCAAAAGAGGTCTAGCGAAATGACCTAACAGATATACTGAATAAATTCAGGTTGTTTAGTCTAGAGAAGATAGCATAAGGGTGCTGATGATAGTAGTCTACAGATTTGTAAAATACTACTTCTGAGAAAAAGGGAACAATTTGCTCCTGATGTTCCTGGCAGGTAGGACAACAGATAATTTCAGCAAGAAGCAGTTAAAATAGGCACTAGGAAAACTTCTGTCACTGAAGGTAGCAAAGCACTGGAAAAGATTGTCTTGGAAATTTTGGAGTTTCCCATATTAAAAATCTTTAAGGATGGGTTAATCAGACCACACAAACAAAACATGAATAGTTGATCTTACTTTGGAGCCGAAAAAGGCATGAAATGACCTCTTGAAGTATCCTGCAGCCAGATGATGTTACCAGCAAGTGTTTCAAGCCATAAATAATCTCATAAAAATCAAGATCATTCACACAGTAAAGCACCATATATTGTAAAAAATGCACCAGAATTAGCTGACTGTACCTATTTCTACCTCTTGGCATTGTTTCCTTTTCATAAAAGTCTTTATGTTTGCTGCTTGTTCATTCAAATACATTCACAACAGGCCTTTTGCCGCACTATTTCGTGATTTTTTTAACCTCTTTTTTGAATCTTGCATAACTTTTAACTCAGTCATTAGATTCTGAATACTAGGAAATGCAAAAAAATGCTTGTAAATGCTCCCTCTCCGTACTCCAAGATTCACTCCTTCTTGCCCTGGCCCAGCACTACCTCTGGAAAACTCCCGCTTCCACCAGCCTGGCTGCCTGAATATGAAATGCAAAAGGGAGAAACAGCACGTCGCTAGCTGAGGGACCCACACACAGAGCAGCTGAACCAACAGATCCCCCGACAAGTTGTTTCCGGTTCAAGGTCAATCAGATATTTTCCAGCCAAATAAGATTCTGAGTCCCTGTATAGAGCTGATCAAATTGCCCGGCTTTCTTATCTGCCTTCTGCCTCTGCTTTAAACAGCGCGTTTATGGATACCGCGCTGGCCTTTCTGCAGGAAAGCTCTGGGGAAGAGTGTCCTTTGTCACAATGTCTCCGGCTCATTTGTTTTGTCAACAAACCAGAGTGTTTTTGAAGCCACTGTGGGAACCACAGGGAAGATGCTACAAGTACAATAATGTATTATCTGGGGAAACATTTAAAGATAGCGAGGGAGTCAGATGTCACTGGGACACGATGCTTCTTGTTTCTATGGTGAGGGTGAGCAGAGGGAAATAATCCATGGAAAACACCCAGGTACACTCATTCCTTCCCTTTCATTATTTTGAGCATCAGTTATACCAAGACAGTATTTAAAATAATTGTTTAAACCTTATGAGTTTTGAAATGGCTTGCCGCTGACAAACAGTGTCATATGCTTATTGTCTGTCTGCCTGCATTTCTAAAGCATGTATTTGCAGAATATCTACTTTGGCACCTGTATATTGACAGTAATGGAGAGTGATAGTTATCTGCGGAGAATGCAGCGGCAGCATGATATTCCCCATTGTCTTGCAAACAAAGGTAGATCAGTCTCGAAATAGACTGGTCACCTTTGGGTGAAGGGGGAGAGGGTGTATTGCTCTTCACAGCCTTTCTCCATTCGTCCACTTCCCTGATCCTCCTGATTTTTCACAAGTCATATATCATTAATGGCCACTGTCAGGGAAAGAAGGTAGCATAAAAGACAGTTGCGTTGTGCCTGTTATCATCTATCTTTTGGTATAAAATTTAGATTTTCAAGCCATCATGATGCTTTCTAATCTCTGCCAGGCTTTGCAACACCTCTGTCACTTTCCAGTTGTGAAAGTTCAGAATAATACTTGTTTCCTATAATATCTGAACTTCAGCCCCTGAAACACTTCTTAATGGACAAGGCTATAGACAAAGAAATAATCTTTTCAGAGGAATGAATAAAACCATCATGCAAAGTAAAAAGTTTGTAACAAAAAGTGACTTTGTTACTGGGGCAGATCCTCAGCTAAAGTCACCAACGTTATTATAATTCAACAAGCTGAGCATCTGGTCCTGTAAAAAATAGCGTTGTGTGGGGTTTCATGTCTTCTGCATCAAACTACTTTTTTCCCCTAATTCTGTGTCGAGTCATCCTGTGATCTGAAAGTCACACTGGTTTTGTTTCTTTTCATCTGAAAGTCACACTGGTTTTGCTTCTTTTCATCAGGAACATAGGTTTTCCTTGTCCTCGAATCATATTCCAGACCATGTTCTGTGAACCCAGTATTTTGATTTAGCTTGCACTGTATAATGAAGGACAGACTACTCAGATTACCAACCACACAATTTTTTGATGATACCAGAGCTAATAAAAGCCCTGTTATCCCTCTCACTTGTGCATGTTGGTGTGGCAGAGATGAAGAGAGGATCTTTCTTAGCTTTTGCCCTAGAGTACAAGGGTATTTCTGAACATACCTTGAAAAAAATCTCACAGCAAAGGATACTATTCAACTCAGCCACTTAAATATACACTAATGCAAAGAAAATCATCCTGGCTTGGAAGCTGGGTGTGCTACACAATCACGTCCACTTGTTTTCGTTTAATGTATTTATAGGGTTAGTCTTTAATTCTGTTATTTATAACATTCATTATTTCTCAGCTGGAGTAAATTACTGCGATAAGTCTAGTCCTCTCCAGTTTTTTAGGAAACTCCAGTTAGACCAGAATTTAGGGAACTGCTAACACATCAGACTCCCTGTGTGGGCCTGCCACAAATCACGCAATCCATTTCAGCATTTTAATCCTTACATTTGAGATGGCTCATGGTCTGATCCAAGTGTTATCAAAGAGACATAGACAATACTTCACAACTTCACTCTTCTGGTATAGGTTTGCATAATGACACTTTAAAGGACAAATACCAACCAGATAGCTCATCAGCTTTCACTCAAGGTGCAAGGAGTGTTTCTTGGATCTTAGATTTAATCTGCTGTGACTATTTACAGGGAAATGGGTATATTTTTATAAAACAGAAACTACCGAAAAAGCTACTGAATGTTATTTTGCCTGAACTGGTGAGAAAACAAACAACCTGGGATAAATATGTAACTATCTGATGCAGGCACTGCAAGATGAATCAGAATAGGATAGGACAGGACAGGACAGGACAGAAATCAGATGAGCACCAAAAAGTTAGCTGGCTTCCCAGCCGCACAGCCTTCTCCATCTTACATCCATTAATTCTTAACTAACCTCAAAAAACTGAGTTTATTAAACCAGGCTGAAGTCAAACCACCCATGGATTTTCATCATGCTTGTGATTCAGTTCAACCTTTTCACACAGCTATGAAAAATGTAAAAATCCCACAATGTCTGTGCAGAAAAGTTGGCGCTCCCTCGAAAACATAAAATTAATTTCATACAAATCAAAGGTCAGTGTTTCAATCTACTCAGGGCGATAGGAATGATGGACTTCTATAATTTAAAAAACACTTAAAAGAGGTTGGCTGATTGGCTTGCAAAGACTTGAGGCCAAATTTGTCATTGTTTCAATACTAAATATTCATTTAAACTCATGAGCAAATTCCCACTGGATTTGTACTTGGTTATTGATACAATTCTTATCAATGCTAGGACACTGCAGGAGTTAGCCTTTCCTGACTTATTTATGTACTCTAAATATAGCAGTCATACATCAAATTAGAAGTACATTTATAAATAATGTATAAAGGATGAATAATGGATTCTTAGATGTCTTAATAAATGTCTAATCAATTGTTATAGAATCCGGCAGGTCAGAGGTTACTTCTAAACATGGCAAATAAACCACATGAATAATAAGCTGTCCAGAAACCATCATCCTGGAAGGTGCTTGTAACTATACAGACAACCATTCATATCCATAATATGCATATAACTAGGACTGGTGAAAAATATAATAAAAAACAGGATGCAAAAAGGAGACATTTATTGTGTACGCTCCTGCAAACATTTCATCTTATTTTTCAGCGAGTTCTAAAGCTGACAAAATCAATCAGAGCTTGAAAATTCTCAATGAAAACAGGAATACAGGTGTCCTCAAAAGCATATTCCTATTTTTCAACTGATCTATGGAAGACACTAATAATTTACCAATCCTTTACAAGCTATTTCTCGGTATTTGCTTAGTATGACAAGTAATACAGGTTATTTTTGCACAGTTACGATTCAGGATTCCTTCAGAGACCTATATCCTTATGCAAATAAGGAAGTACAATTTGCTTGTCAGCAATTCCTCGCACTATATGGAAGATACTCCAGGATATATGGTTGGTTTATGCACACGCATGACACTGATGATCAGCATGAAAGACTGCAGAGCACCAAAAACATCCAATAAAGAGCATTGTAGGGTTGCGACCTGACCCCAGATTTTATGACACCTAACTTTTTGAGTATCTGAGCAATATCCTATACTCCCACCCTACGGAATAATATGGTCTTCAGTGTGTCTCCGCTGGGCAGTGGAACAGCATGGCCCATGGTGCTGCAGGGAAACGGGCCAATAATACGCTCTTTGGTGACCTTCAAAGGCCTGAATAGCAGGTCATGTATACTGCACTGTGTTGAGTAACCATTCTTAAAGATCTCAAAAGACAAAAATAATGAAAAATAGACATAGGCAGCAGCCTATATGGTTTTCAAGAAACTGAAAAGCCTCAAACAACTTCAAGATTAGGGTTGGTTGAACATTTTTCTGCCTCAAAAATAAAGCATATATAAGAATAAATGACTTTCATCATGTTCTTTAATATAATGATGGAACTAATTCATAGTACTTTTTTTTTCATTATTCTTAACCCCTGAACAGTTTCTGAGAGCCTTTAAAAGTTGAGAAATCTTTAAGAGTGTTTCAGCACATTAAATACTCTGAAGGAAAAACCTGAAAGACAACTGAATGTGTCAGCTAAACAGTTTAAGCTCTCCAGCTTCAGTCTCTATAGGCAGCAATTACATTTCGAAGGAAAATGTTTTACAATTGTAATTACACATAATAGGAGGAATGTATTTTTTCCCTTTATCCTACTCCCATGGTGAGTCAATTTAATTTTTAAATACAAGAGACATAATTGATTTTAGCCCTAGATTAGTACTGAAAATGATCTATATGTGCTCTCACTAATGGAACAAGAGAATTGGCATTCCTCAGGGACCTTAGCCCAACCCTGTTCATGGCAACAATTATTAGACCCTGACAGGTTAGCTAGTAGGAAGAGGGGGGCATAGAATACCCTGCTGATTAACAATCTAGTGAAATAATTAATGTTATGCTCTTCTCATTTAATTATGGATTATTCACAAATATATTATTATTAGAGACCACAAAGGGAAGTGGCTGTGCAGAGTTTTGACTTCATCTACGCTGCTCAGAAGACCTTTTGTAAGGGGTTTAGAGAAACCTCTCTCTTGACTTGTTTCTGAGCATGTTTTAAACAAATGGGGAGCTTTTACAATTTCATTAGGGCCTGATTCAACAGCCTCAGAAATAGAAAGATTTACACTGATTTCAGCAGCATTATATCAGGCTCAATTACATAAAACTATATCGCAATATCAAGACTACATGTTCACTAGAGTAGTGGGTGAACAATAAAAAACAATGCACCTTGTTTGGTTTCTAACATGTTTTCCTTCCTCTGTGTCATAATAATTTACATCAGTCAAAACATGCCATTTTACAGGGTGCTGTGAGGAACGGGAATAGAGAAAGGACTTTACACTTCATGTGTTTTTTTCTCCAGCTGGAATAACCCCAGTCATTTTAGATGTCAAATAGTTTATTTTAAATAAAGTGGAAGTGAAGTGAATGGGAAAATGTTTGTGGTATCTGGGAAATGCCAGCCCCTGTGGTTCACTGACCAGCCAGATTATTTATGGGTAATTTGACCAACCTTTAATTTCAAGTGACACACACACATGGGCATATAGAATAAACCACCTCGCTTTAATAATGGAAATATGCTTAGCTCTGCTGAAAATTTGTCTGTTTGCTGGAAAATGGATTTTCCCAAATCTCACCTGAGTTACAATTCTGCGTTAGTTTCCAGCTGGATAACTCCTGGACTTCACATTTATTTTATACTACACACACAGTTTGCATTAAGATTGAGATATGCCAGGACTAGTGAGAAAAAAACAGCCCTGACTTTCAAGAATGGGAGTTCAGCGTCAAACTGATTGCTAATAAGAATCAGTATTTGTCGTGACATACAATTATGTTGTAGATCTTCAGCCCTTTCCACCCTCCAGAAAATAAGGCAGAAAAAGTCTAAAGAAAGGGCACAGCAGCCTTCCTACTTAAGCTGTGAATTCAGGATGTTCTTGTCACTCATGTGTCTTCTCTTTCATGCTGCGCTGATTTTTGCACAGACAGATTCATGGAGAGTCCTGCTGGCTTCAGGCTAAACAGGGCGTTAGCACTCTGCTCCAAGTGAAACTCATAGGCTATATCCCAACTTCTTTCCCTCTATACTTCTTCCACTGCTTTTATACTTGCTGTCACTGTTAAACGTTTTCATGGAGAATATTGCTCTTACAGGCACTTGCTGAACACCGCATGTGGCTGTAACATTGCAAATCTTCCTTCTTTGAGACTGATGAAGCCTGTTCTTTTGGAAGGAGCATGCTGTTGACTACAGCAACTCTAGAGAGAGCAATCTCACATGAGCCTGCCGCTGACGCATGAGAACCAGTACATCTGGGAATGAACAAAGCAGTCAGTAACATCCTTCAGAGGCTTTCTGCGTTGTCAGCATGTCATACACATGCAAAGGAAGTGCAATATGCTGGTGGAGCGGTAAATGAAAGTCCTCTACACCAAACACAGCATCTAAGATCTGATCATCTTTGCTTTGTCCTCAAGTGAAAATAAGTCTGCAAGCGCAGGAAGAGGCACTGCAAGCGTGTGTTGAGGTACCTGGCAGTCAAAGGGCTATACATGGTATTTTCAGTCAGCAATATTTTGTACCTCTTCTAAGACTTTGCAATGCCAATATTTGTGCAGTGTCTAGTAAAGCTCACTCCCTGCTTTAGAGATTGTAAGGAAATCCTCTGTTCATTTGAGGCCCAACATGAAAAACATGCTCTGATCTGGTCTGGTCTGGAATATGAAAAAAAAACTGTTTCAAGTCAAAAAAAGCCAAAGCACTGTTCTGACATGTGGGCAGCAGAAGCTTGGGGATAAAAATAGCAGCACAAACCTCGTCCCAATATAAAGATCTAAAATAGCTTAGATGAACTGCCCCCTTTGCTGTCTGTCCATATACTTTGTCTCTGAGTTGTCCTTAACACCTCAGGCTTACTACAGGACTAGAGCATCTTCACAGGTTTTGTACTGGGTTAGATCCTACCTGACATCCTCGGTGCACAGGTAGAATAGACACAGGCAAAAACTTCTTCTTCAGATGAGTGATTAGCATAGACAGTGGATCCACAGATGTTTTATATCACTTTGCAAGACTATGCATTATTGGCAAATGATAGCTCGACGGTGCAGTGTTACAACTGCTCAGCATTTCGAAATCTGCTGAGGAATAGCCACTGATGACCTATAGTATTCAAACCTTGTCCTCTCAACATGCATTTTAATTGGTGGCAAGCAGCTCCACAGCATACGTAGCAGCCAACATGTTCAACACAGCAGGAGCCTATAGACATAGCGAACATTACTTGATAGCACTGTGTCAGCTATCGTTAAAACTCAGCATCAATCATGTGTAGCCTGGCCGTGGGTAACAGAAAGACAGTCGAGTGTGTGCAATGGACATTTCCTGGTCTGAGCTGGAAAGAAGAGAAGAGTTAAGGCATGGAAACCCAGAGAAGAAATTTCCAAACATCCGAACATCACCTAAATGAAGGTGGAAGCTTTTAAGTTGGCTGATTTCAAAGATTATATTCATGTCAGGAAATGAAGAGGGATTAGATGTTTGTTTTTGATTTGCTTTCCCCCATCGCCAATGCAGTTTCCATCTCCTTGTTATATAAGCATGGAGGCAGTTTCCTCCTGCATCAGCTCTGCTGACTCCTATGGGTTTTCCCAAAGAGTCAGTTACTAAATGTGGCTCTCCTTGTGACTCATTTGTTTGTGAACTTGGTGACTTCATCTTGGACGGATGCAAGTGCAATGCCAGGCCTGAAGCTTGCATGTTGGAGCAATCTTTCTGTGGTCATGGGACATGGAGAACCTGCCTTTGCAGCTGGATTTAGGGCTTCAGCCCCAAACCCTTTTAGTAAATTTTCTCTCTCCAGAAAAGCAAATGGATTATTAATATTATATCTAGGGAAGAACCGATACTGCTTACTCTATCCCACCTGTGTATTTGCACACATGTCCTTACTGCCTTGCCCTCTAAGGAAATGCAAGGAAGTTTCCCATGGCATGTCAAAGCTGACCAGCAGAGTGCAGCAACCCTTTGAGAAGACGCACTTGCACATTACTTCTCCTACCCTTTGCCTGGACAAAGAGGGGGCCCTAAAGGCAGATTTCAAGCTCAGATGCACACATATGCCAGTTACCAGGACTAGAAATCCCTTAGTGAAGCACTTCCAAAATGCTGCAATAGCAAAGAAATGTAGTGCTCTTCATATCTAATTGTGTGTTAAGCAATCTAAAAGAGAAAAAAAGTGATCAGCTGATTGTGCAGAACCTGAGGAAATAGATAATGATTGTGCTTTTGTGTATACAAATAACAATGAAATGACCCCTCTAACCATCCCACTGAGTAGCCGTGCATTGCCTGGACATTGTTTTATCCACAGGTTCCAGAAAACCATTATTATTATTATTACCAATGTCTTTTTATGATTATAATATGTAGCAAGATGAAGGAGGCTAGGCTGCGAAGCTGACGGTAGGCGATAGCTGTTGGTTTAAGGCTGTGGTATACCAAGTGTGTTAGACATGCCAAGGGTAGAGGAAAGAGGCATTTTGAAAGTATAAAGTGATATTAGGCCATTGATTCCAGCTGATGTACTGTAAGCAGCGAGGATAAAGTATCTTAAAAATAAGTGGGCTACTGACTCCTTTTTATGTACCTGAAAATGGCCCTGTAAATAATTTATCCAAGCTCACAAAGGCTATATTAAAAATGATAGCAGGCCTCATATTTTCTCTTTCCTCACAACAAAAGAAACCATGCTACCTTTTAAGAAATTGTCTTGTGCGGTTTCTAAGTGGAAGCACAAAGTTTAGCTATGCCAAAGTGACTCGTTTGAAGGGTGATTCAGATGAACACCCCCAAAATGATTTCCCAGAATGGTTTTATGTAGCGTGTGTGAAATGGGAGTCCCTCAGCTCACTGCCACGATGTTACCTAGAGCATTCCCCAAACTGGAGAGGGCACACAGTAACGTGGGCAGGACATATAATTAAAACCACCATCTTTGCATATGTTTGTTTAACAAGTGAATTTGATGCATGCTTAACAGCCAGGAGGAATATAGATTTGAGTTTTTCAACATGTTATGACAAAGCTGAAGCAATTTAGGATTCCCCAGCGCATCCTATAAACCACTTTTGTGTGGAGCTGGATGAGAGGGCGGAGAATATTCAGATCTTCCAGCTCTGAAAGTGTAGCCTCTAAAGTGCACAAAATAAGCATAACTGTTCTGAATAAAAGGTCTAGTACACATTGTGGTGTCCAGGATATATCCTGCCAAATGTAGATACTTACTGCGGACAAAGTTAATGGAAGGAGAAAGAAGCCCAAAATCATATATCCTCAGGAGTGAGAAAGAGAGTTCAAGCGTCTAGACTCTTCATCTCGAGCCCTTTTCACTAAATTAGATTGTCCCCCTTTATTCAGTGGGGTGAATATCAGTTATCCTTATGAACTAAATTTACAGCTGAATTTGGTCACAACACATCTGGAGGTGTTCATGTTCCTAATTCAAATACTCAGATCTACGCTTATTCTCATCTTGCTTTCAACCTACATTTTTTCTTCCTACTTCTACCTTAGTTGATCCTAGCTCTCCA
This sequence comes from Apteryx rowi, assembly GCF_003343035.1. Classification (NCBI taxonomy): domain Eukaryota; kingdom Metazoa; phylum Chordata; class Aves; order Apterygiformes; family Apterygidae; genus Apteryx; species Apteryx rowi. The sequence continues at coordinate 1,744,799 of NW_020451171.1, forward strand.
GTGGAGAGTTTCACAGGAGTCATTTCATGCTGCCTTTTCTGGAAATTAACTGCTGGTTACATAACATGAGCAGCTGGATACAGTTGATAGGTGAATGGTGGATTGATGTCCATACTCCTTGTGCACTACCAGGAACTGTTGAAGGGAAAGGGAAGCTACTGTTTTGGGGTTGGGTTTTTGTTTTTGTTTTTTTTTTGGTCTCTTTTGTCTATTCTATGCACTTGCTTGTCATATTATCAGATCTAGGCTTGCATTTTTTGAATGAATCACGGAAGGGAATGTTGCCATCTTCAGGTCAAAAACCTCAAAAGTTGATCCACCATGGTAGTCAGGAACCGTGACTGTGAAAGGGTTTGATTTAGACCAGTAGCGCTGGCTATTTGCTTAGGACACAAAAGCTTTTATCTAGGATTCTGTATAGTCCTACTGAATTGTGACCCATCAAGTGGGTTTCAATTATTCTCTACTTGGCACTATTGGAAATATTTTGTGACCACATCACCTAACCTAGTGATTATCCGTTCAGTTTATTGCTAAGTAGAACTACTTTCTGTTTGCCCATTGATGATTTTTAATTATAATCAGAAGTCTGTCACAAGCTCTAATCAATAAAATGCCAGGAAACTTCAGAAGCTGAAAGAGGGAGAAATAATCGTTAGAAGTCATTAAAATGATGGCCAATAGAAGCACAATTCTTTGTACAATGGCCAATGTTTCAAGTGCTTATTGATTTGCTTTTATAACAATTATACTGCACTCAGGAAAGCTGAGGAGGAGGAGGAAGGAGGAAAGTCAAAAAAAAAAAAAAAGATACAGCAAATCTGCAGCTGCTATTCATGCCTCAGAAGGCACAAGTGCAGAATATGCTCACTTAGATAATAATCTGTTCTTCTAGAGATTTGAAAGGGAGCCATGCTTTCTGAATATGTTTTGTTTAATCATTCATGTTAAATATTTTATTTTAATACTCCCTTAATGCCTACTCCCACCGTAGGCATAGGGAACATAATGCTGGCCATGCCATGATATTCCCATTCCATGCAATGTGATAATTCTTCAGACAGCTTTGCTGTGGAAAAAAATGTTCCCCATGCATGATTTATAATAATTTTATAAGGTGAAGTAATTACATTATCAGATATCCCTGATGTGTTTGAGCAATAAGGCACCTTCATAATAACATACGACATCTTATAATTACCGCAAGGCAATTGCACTCCTGGGGAAAGGAGGAGGCCAAGATACATGTCTTGCCTATACAATGCCCCCAAGGATGTTATTATCAGGATATAAATAAATAAATACGATGAAAAGAAGGAGAAGAAGAGAAAAAAAAGCCGATACTGAATAATGTTGATCTGCATTATAATGTAATTCAAGATTTATAAGAAGGGGCAAAAGTGTACTTTCATGCTAGGATATGATGTGACAGTTCAGAATAGCTAAACAGCAGTTTCAAATGAGCAGAGCTATTCACAGAAGTTAACCCATCTCTGCAGAAATCTCTTTGGTCAATCAAAGCCATTTTGTAAAAAAATCAGCCTGGTCTGAGAAATGCATTAAAATTGTAACATGCTTTTATTGCTCCGAATACTGTTGCAGTACATATTTTTAGGTGATTTAGCACATGCATGAATCTTATCTCAAGGTTTCTCCCTCCTTCTAAATGTTCTTATAGGCCTGTTACTGAAATCCTGAGCACCTGATAAAACTGCTACTGCTTTTTTTCCTAGAGAGAAACAGGAAAAAAGGGTCACTTTCTACCATCAGCATCTAGCAAAGTTATGCATGTCTGATTGACTAGTGTCAACTATATTTAGACAGTTCTCCAACATCTCTTATATTCAGAGGTCCCTTCCAAGCCTCTATTTTTAAGACCTTTTTTTCATGTGAGACCTCCAAAAATTAAGCCCATGACTGAATCAAAGGGTAACTGGAGTATTGTGTCCAGTTTGGGGTTCCTCCATTCAAGAAGGATGCCAAAAACTAGAGAAGGTCCAGTTGAGAGCTGCCAAGACAGTCAGGGGCCTACCTGACCTACAAGAAAAGGCTGAGTAGCTGGGCTTGTCTGGTTTGGGGTAGGGGAGGCTGAGAGGGGCTCTGGAGACAGCCTGTTTACAGGGAATTGCATAAACATTATCGCTATACTCTTTTTGGTAGTGACAGATGGAAAGACAGGGGACAATAGTCACAGGTTATGATGTGGGACGTCGGTGCAGCACTGGACCAGACCTATTTAAATCCTTCAAGAATTCACTTTATTGCCCTCTTCCTCTACCCATCCCACTCGAAAGCATCAATCTTTGTGCCCTCTCCCACTTAAAAGTTACTTGGTGTTTTCTCTCAGTGCCAGTGAATTGTGTCTTATGTTTCTGTTTCCATTTTACAATTAAGCTCAAGTAGTTAATCAAAGGAAATCATGTTTCAGCAGGAAGCCAGGAGTGGGTAAATAGGCTGAAGGTGGGAGGGAGAATCCACAGTGTTACCTAGCAGTGTATGTGGCTTGAAAATCACCCAGATAATCAGTAAATCAGAGAGGCTTGTCTGCTGCTGTGCATCAGGCAGAGCAGGCCATTAACTTACTCACAATGATAAACGGGGAGAGATGGATTTCCCTTTCAGGTCTCATTCCTGAGGTACATTTCAGGGCTCTCTCCGGAGCCTCAAAATGTGCTTTGTTTCCCATCAGAACTTTCCTGACAAACAGTGCCGGAGCTATTTGGACTTCAGAAATCTTAAGGTGGAGGCAGTTTTGCCTAGTTCCTGCATGGCATTGGAGCTATAACTTAATACATGACCAGTTATGGGTGCTACAGAAACCTCCTGGAGATTTGTATGAGAACACATGAAAGCTGTATTTGTATGTGCAAGTGAAAATTTGAGTAATATTTATTTATCCAGTTCTCCTTCCTTCTAGCTTCTTCTTGTCTTTCCCTTTTCCTTTGCTCTTTTTTTTTCATTCCTCATCTTCTTTTCTCTTTCAGTGTTCCAATTCCATACTTTTTATTTGTCCTTCTCCTCAAAAGGCATCCCTACACTTTTCCCTAACCAAATGTCTTCCCCAAAGCAAAGGTTTTTTAGAAATGTCAGCAAAATCCACTCGATGGCTGCTGAGTGCAAACCACAGTAGTGAATGCATATATTTCCCCTCTATTCTGATTTTAATTACTGGCCCCGGCCTGAGGGTCGGATTCAACTTGCTGGTAAAGGCACCTAAATTTAGGCATCTGTACATAGATATCTAAATGTGATCTAAGTACAAAAGCATAAGCTGTCAGGGGCATGAGGCAGTAGCTTTAATGTAAGCATGGAGCGCCCTTTGAATGACCTAAGGCATCCTGCATGGACTCCAGTTGGCCACAGGTCTCCCGTAGACGTTGTGTTGCATCTGCCACAGATGATTCAGATCCCCAAGGCACTTCAAATGGCCGTAGGCGCTACACGTGGAGGAGAGAACCAAGCCACAAGATATTTGGTGGAGTCCAGAGAGCTACTCAGCCTTCCCTGAGGTAGACACCTGCATTTGGTCAGCTGAATCACTCCAGGCTCTGCTGACCACACTAATTAGGTTTCCAATGACTACAGTGGGAATAGATACAAGTAGCACATTTGTAAAGACCAGGCATATGCTAAGCATTCATAACTATTTACTTATCAACCATTTTCCAAAACCTAGCCCTCTCTGTGGCTTTCATTTAATAGGCCTCTACTCAAGCCAAAGCAAAATTAAAATAAAAGTTAAAACCTGTGTTTACCTTAAAACGTGTTCTTTTTTTGCCATTGTAGGGCCATAAGTTGGTATCCTAAAAGTAGCAACTGCTTTTTCAGCTTACCTGAAAAGTGATGGTCTTCCACATACACTTACACACTTGGTCTTAATTAGACCTGGAGTCTGTAGTTGTACCATAAATCGTTATTTTTGAACTTGACAAGTATTGAATTAAAATAAATTTTGTTCTATTTTTATTTTTCTTCCTGATTTTTCTGCTTCAGGATCTTAGTCTGAGTCTTCTTTCTTGAAATAAGTGGACCTCAACATCAGTTCAGTAAAATGTATTTCACATCAACTCTCAGTTTCCTGCAAATTACTACAAAACCACACATCAGTGGAAAGTATAATTCAATCATTGAGCTGAATACACCCATTAATGGGTTTATGTGAGAAAGTATTTAGTTCTTTCAACTGACAAAAGTTGGGGAAGGTGGACATAGTTGATACAAACGCTGGCAATAGAAGAAAATCTGCAAGGAAGCTCATCAGAATTAAAATGCTTCATAGTTAAAGATAACAAATAGAGTTTCTCACAGTACACTCATAAAGAAGACAGATACTGGATTCAATATATGGTCAAGGAGTTATTTATCAAATCAAAGCCAAGATTTTAACAGGTAGAATGTTCTCATTAAACTCTAATAAAAGTCTCAACACAACCATGGTATAAAAATCCATGGGACTTTTTTTATCTTACAAAATCCTGTGAGGAAGTTTTGTTAACCATATCACATACCTTCTACTTAACTATTCCAAAAGGGACCTGAAGTTTCCATGCTCTGTATCGTATTTGTGTTAAAATTTATTTTTAGTATTATAAGAAATTAAGGTTACACAAATAAAATATTCAATAAAAAAATCCTTTTAAGAATGTTATGTTACTATTAAACATTGCATAAAATTAATATCAATTATATTCTATTAAGTTTAATAGGTTTTGAGTTATTGAGTTTAATTCCATTTCAATAAATTTCAATTAAACCCAATTTGTTTCCATTTTTTATTAATTCCAGTCACTATCAATTATCTTCAATTAATTTCATCTACTTGTGCTACATTTTCAGGTAATTCTCCATTACTTTCAATTAGTTTCTATTAATTTCAAGTGGTTTCTGTAACTGTTAACTGATTTCATAAGAAACAAATGTCCTCCTTTAATGCAGGTCTGTACTGTTACACTTGCCCTCCTGCCATAACTGGCTACTAATTCAGGGTCAGATCCTCATCTGATGCATACTGGCGTGGTCTTAACAGTGTCAGCATAGCACCACTGAGCGAGAGCTGCCAGAAATCACCAAAATCTGGGAGATGAACCAAGGCTGACTGGAGTCATTGAAGGTTCCATATTTTACATCAGCAAGCTTTTGGAGAAGGTCCTGCAGCACTCGCAGCTGACCATATTGGTGGTCATCCTTTCATGTTTCTGTTAGCCCAATATGATAGTAGGAAGCAAAAACTCAAAAAGACCTCCTCAAGGACAGTGTGGCTGTTTATACTATACAGACTCAGTAACAGTCAGGCAGGGAGGGTTCCCTACTTATTCTGTCCRGAAACACAAGCCAAACAGTAACATCTGGAGCTATGAAGAAATTTTTCTATGCTGGCACAAAATTACCTAGCTTTTTTGTTACTGAAATCAGCTCTCACCTCCTCCAAAATTATCATCAGATATAGATTTCTTGGTTCGGTGAACCACACCAAAACAGTTTAATCTAAATTTTTTTCATCTAGCAGTAGAACCTACAAGGGATGCACTAATAGGTCTCTCTTTTCAGCATCTAAAGATGAGAATGATAGAAGCACTTTTCTGAATTAGTGTATTCAACTGAGATAATAAGATTTTTGCTTATGCAAATCATTGATGAAAATAAATTACTCTATTTAGACCAACTGAGGTAGATTTAGCCCAGTGTCTCTTTTCTGAAAACTGTTCCTCTGGGAGGTTCAAACCCATGCTTATTTTGGGCTGCACAGGCCTATGGATGGGGCTAACAGCAAAATAATTGTATGTATTGGAAATTTGTCTTTTCTTCCAGATCATGTTATGACATTGGACTGATACTGAGAAATAGAGGAGTAAACTTGGAATCAATGGGAAGAATTCTACTTTTGAAGATGTTTCTGCCAAAAACAAAATAAATCAAACCAAACAAGTTTAGAAAGAAATCCATTAAGCATGAAAATGAAAGGAGAAAAGATAGGATGTTATCCACTGCTATATCAGCTGACAGTCAGGAAGTTGGTGGGTTTTATTGAATATACACTGGTTTGGAAAAACATATATCCATTTACAATATAAAAGCCCATATACAAATGTACTTTGGGTTAAAACTCCCATATGTTGGCTGCAGGACTAATATTGGTTCAAGCAAATTATACCTTGGCTTCACTAAATGCACATATCCATTTCAGTTGGACTGTTCTAATTTGGCAACAGATACTGTATTATTTATTCTGTGGCATAGATCAGGTTATATAAAATTATGGTTGAACTTCATTCATATGGACTGAATTAAAAAGCATTGGTCAGATGGAAAAGGGAGACAGAGAAAAAGAGAAAGACCTGGTTTTGATTATATTTATGTCTGTTCCAGTATCAGCACAGCACAGTGATGAACAAGTGCTGGCTGTAGTTAATATGCATTAATTCAAAAAAAAAAAAAAAAAAAAAGCATTGGCATACTTTTTTTTTTTCTCATGAAGGCTTTCATTTGCAACATATTGGTTTCTGTAGATACCGGTTTAAGTTTAATTTGTTTTAAAATGTCCAATAATATTTACAGCCCTTTAATATCACTGGTTTGCCATGTTGTTAAGAATGCGGGATTCAGGGAAATACTCTGAATGACCCAGTCCTGCCGTTCCTGTTTATACAAAATGGCCATGAAAATCATGGGGAATTTTGTACTATGTAATCTTGTTCATGTATGTAGTATAGAAATCTCCTGTGGAGCTGTACTAACAAGCGCTATCTAGTAGTGAAGTTCTTTCCCTAGAGAGATCCCAATCCACCCTCACCACCACAGTAGAAAATGTAGCAGCCAAGGCTCTGGTAGGTTTGGAGGATAGACAGGAAGGTCTGAAGAAATTAATTGTGTTGTTGATAAGTGTTGTTTTCCTCTCCTTTTCCTTTCAGATTACATCCAGGCAAACTTCTAGCCTGGCACTGCTTTCGGATCCATCTTGTCCCCCTTCTCTGTAAAATGAGGAGTGTGAGATACCATGGACTAGGATGCCAGAACCGCACGAGCAAGTCTTCCCTCAGGATCACCTCATTCAAATATTACTGTTCCCAGAATATACTCAAGCTATTCAGTCACTTGGCTTCAGAGCTGAAGGAAGAACAGTTTGTTCTGGCCAAAGCTGAAAAAAGTTAAGGCAATGCTTCCCTTCCAGTGGTGTCTCCACTCCATTGGAGATTATTGCTATTATTCATGTGATTAAAGAGAAGGCACTTTCTCAGACTCCCCATATGCACTACGGGCATGCAAAACGTCCTGCCTGCCTCAGACTCAACCAGGAGCCCATTGAGCTCCGTCTTGTGAGCTCTGTAGCTTCAGAGAGTGACACATCTGTTTACCCACCCCCACACCTCCCAGCTTTAGTGACTATATCAAACTGCACTTAGGCAAGCAACTGCCAAGCTGGAAAAAAAAAACAAAAAACAAAACACACCCTCCAGCTGATTGAGAACACAACAGCCCATCTGCCGAACGAGCAGGCTGCTGAAAGCACACCAGCGTTTGGGCTGACACGGGTCGCTTCTCAGATGAAGTCAAGAATTTGCTCCTCAGCATCCCAGAATCCCAGTTCGATTTATCCACGTTATCAGAGAGACCTCACAGGGCAGCTACGTTCCTCATGAACAACTGCTAGAGTGAAGCTCGTGAAAGCAGGAGACAGAAGTTTCTTGGCTACTGGTCCACGCGGAGACAGTTGCTTCTGGAACACATCAGAGTGACTGTAAACCTCAGCACTTTCAGAACAAAATGTAAAACATTCTTCCATTGACCTAGCTTTCCCACAATAACACCACATAAAATAACAGAGCAAGGAAAAAAAATACAGAGAGCTTTATGAGTGCACTTTAATAAATCAATAGGGGGTTTAGATACCACAGTGGTAGCTGCTGTATAAATACCCAGACAGGAAGATCCTGTCCTGGAAAATTAGAATAGGCAATTCCTGAGCCTGTTATTGTCCAGTTTCACTTGAAGTAGGGGAAAGTCTGTATTATTTTTTCCCTACTGGCAAAGGAACGCCTGGTGTCTAATTCGCAACTGGTATAAATATATATATCTGTGTCACTGGTGCTAACATGACCTGAGACGCTTGCCTGTATGATCCAACCAAGAGAAGAATCACAACTTGCTTGTATTTATGATTATAGACAGATACAGAATGAGTAAAGTTGCAGGGAAGAAGCTGAGTTTAAATTATCTTTCATGCTTGTATATAAGCAGAGAAAATAGAGAAAAATAGACAAATGATGTGAAAGATAGCTAAGTTTCACAGAAACACTCAGAGATATTTTTCACTGTTGATGGTTTCCTTTCTTTTAATGGTACTCTTAACACATTACAGTGATATTCTTCATTATCTTCATCTGCAAGAATACTGTGCATATGGCTAAATTAACTGGCTATGGCCTAAGGGCTAAGGATTGAGTATCACATAAGGTCTGTAGAACCCATCTCTTAGAGCACAACAAACATGCTGCATTTCTAATGCATCTGCTTAATGCCATATGATGCCCTCTTTTAACTTTGCAAAGGAGAGGTGAAATGAATGCTGTCTCTACATGCAGATTCAGAAAAAAAGCTTTTGCTTCAAAAGAGGGGTTAATAAAATAGGGCTTGGTTAAGCTGAAAAGCAGGGATTCCAGCAAAGCAATACATTAAGGAAAACAACAAGTGAAGAGAGGGAAATGCAGAATGTGAAACCTGGAGCATAGGGAGGTGTGCAGAAGATCAAGGTTACACACAGGCAAGCCAGAGGTATGGGAAGGTCAAAAACCAATTAGAGTATCAAAGAGTAAGGAATAGAGTTCTTGCAACAAAGTGGGTGATAATTTCAGGAAGTCACTGTGAGAGGCTCACATTGGCAAAAAACAGCAGTAATGGTATGCGGCTGGGAAAGGAAGCTGTGAAGAATTGAATGTAATTGAAAGTGGGAATAGAGCTGCAATGAATGAAAGGGGGAAAGAGAAATGAAAATTAGACAGAAGATCTCTAGGAATGGATTAACCAAAGTCCATCTTTGCAGGCTGAAGGATGAAAGGACAGAAAAAGCTAGTCTGGGGCTTAATTGCCACTGTCACAGCTAATGAATTATTAACAAGTAAATTAAGAAATTGAGTAAATCCTTTCTCTGTCTCAGCCAGCTCCTGCTTCTGACAGTCACCAGTGAAATTTAAAGCTCTTTTTACAATTCCTTTCCACTCCCTTATGTAATGGCTGGCAGCATACTGTGGTTTGATAGTTTCCTTAGATTTGTTAGGACCACTCCCGATGCTCTTTTTTGGGTGAAATTCTCCCACCACAAGCTTCCACACTATGGAGGACTTTTGATAAAGCTGTGTTAAAGACTTATAACTACAGCAGTCGCTCCAGTTCTTCCACATGTCAGCACCGACTTAAAGATCATATTATTACCATTGTATTTATCCAAAGACAGTGCTCCCAAAGCCCAGCATAATGATGTCAAGAAGTGGGTGCTACCCACAGACCACAAAGTTGAATTTCGTTTCCTCACTTGGAGAACTTCCCATCCAGACCACTATGTGCTTTTCAAAACTTTCACCACGAGCTCATCTATAGCTGCCAAAAAATGACAAACACAATACCCGTTGTCATATCTTGTAACATAACTGTCCAAAGTGTTGTCCTAGTCTCAGCTGTGGGCATCACATGACACTCTGTCTTTTGAGTGACGCTTCTACATTGTTTTCCAGACATAAGAAACAAATGTCCCTTTCCCCACAACCCAAAAGGAGGAAGTAGATGGGCACTCACAGCGGTTTGAGGGGAGGAGAAGGAAGGAGTTTGCAGTTTCCTCCTCACCCATTACTACCACACCATGAACAAACAAAGTCTCAGTCACACAATGTAAGAACTCCTACAAGACTGAGAAATCCTGCCCCATCCCCTGTTTCTCTACACACAATTTAGCTATTGATCCTTCAGGAGATTCAGAAGGAGATTATTTATTTTACAATGGGAAAGAAACATTAAAAAAACAAAACCAATCTTTTTAGAATTTTCAAAAAAAGAACTTTTTAAAATCTAAAACAAAAAATGTTCAATCAAAATGAACTTTTTTTTGTCTACTGCTCATTTTGATCAGAAACGGTTTTCATCGGTGTTTTCAACAAACATTTACTGATTAGTTTTGGCTTAGCTGTAGGGCTGTATATCCCTGCTGACATAAGTGCAGCGTATAGATTATGTGCTTGGCAAATGTTTAGTGATGAAAGAATGCACAGAAGATATCTTTCAACTAGTCCAGACAGTAAAGACAAATCTGTGGAGTCCACTACACAAAGGCAACCAGAATAGACCACAAAAAAGATGCACAGCCAGATTTAGAGAACATGTTAAACATGAGAAGCTTCTGGCTGATGCATAAATATGGGCATAATTAACCCAGAGTAAGATCAGCATTCATGGATCAGCAAACACCAAAGGGAAAAATCAGAGGATCCTCTGCTGTTCTTTTTAGCCTGCTGGGATCTGTTGCAGTTCATGAATGCTATGTGTTTTCCTCAAAAGGGGAGAACAGAGCCCTGAAGCAGTCGCTATCTGATTATTCTGACCAGAAACAAAGCATTGCTGTTATCAGCTCCAACTGTTTTATATTTTGCTTTCCTCCTTGCCAGCTTTGCAAGCAGCTGTTGCTCTCTTCCCTGGTGTAAATCAGGAGTATCTTCAGTCAACACGGTGCCACTTCTCTGTCCATCATGTGGTAAAGATCTAATACATTCTTGCTCCTGGGAGAGCAAAATGCAGCCAAGAGTATATGTTGGCCTTGTTTTCCTTGCTCTTACACCAGCGTGTGACTGTTAGCATGAGCAAATTATTCTTTTTATGAGTAGCAATGCCCTTTTATATGAGAATAAGGAAGAATCAGCCCCATTTGGTGCATCTTCTGTGTAAGTACAGCAATGTGAAAGTAATGGGAGAAATAGAGTAGGCAGACATGGATGTAGGAACTCAGACATTTCTTAGAAATCAGTGAGAATATTCATATTGGTCGTGGCTATGGGGGTTGGTTTACGCCCGGGCTGAGGAGGACAGTGCCTAGAGAAGCGAGTGACACTGCATGCAACCAGCCCAGGCTCAGTGTCCTGACATCCAGAACTGTGATGTTCCCCATCACCAGCCCAAGCTGAATTCTGGAGGACCACACGAGTGTCTCTACATCATGTCTCGCAGAGCTCGTGGTAAGGGCAGATGGCTGCTGAGTGCAGCACCGAGTCGAGATGATTCCATGCTCTCAGGCCATCCTGCAAATGAGCTACTCTGGGATCTGCTGACAGCCAACTCGAGCACCTGAATCCTGCAGCCCACGTAGCGCTCCCTCAGATAACTGACAATTGTCTGCAGTTCTGGTATGAAGTTAGAGTCATATTAAGCACCTCTACATACTGCCATAACATGTGAAAATGGGTCTTCTGGCTGGAAGACTTGAAAAAAACTAAAGCTTCAAATTCATTCTCTCATCTGATTTTGTATCGAGGTATCAATTTGAGCCTGAACTTTATTGGCTGGAAAACAACACAGCTCCAGAAACTTTGTAAGGACAACCAATTTCTGTCCAATTTCAGCACTCATTTACAGCTATGTGGGGGAGGTCATCTTGTCTCCCATCCATTCAATAGCACTCACATTAACTATAGTTAATATATACACAACTGCTGGTAAGGTTATGGGACAAAAAGCTCATTGTTGACCAGTTCAGCACTTAACTAACCTCTCCACAAACCTTCCTATACCAAGGGCACCTGGCACGCACCGGCAGAACTAGCTGCAGTAGATGCAAACCTTCTCCTGTTCTGTCACAAATGCCATATCCTTGCCCCTGCCTCTTCACGGACCAGCTCATGGTGCCTCAGCGTCTCCATCGCTGGTGGGTTTGGTGCAGAGGACTCGCTGTGCACCGCAGACACGAGAGGGCAGCGCTGCCCCAGGCATCGGGCATCCCGCGTCGCAGGCAGCTGTGGGCAGCTGTGGTGGGGTGCAGGACTCAGCTTCCTTGCCTTCGCAGCAGACAGCAGAGGCTGTCAGTCGTGTCCCCAGGCAGGACCATGCAGTGAGGAAATGCACTGCTCCACGGAGCAAACGCAGTCATTTCCCGGAAGAGCTGAAAACTGCTACCATGAGGTGCATGCTGGTCTTACTGGTGCACAGAGGTTCTCACCTGAGGGATGGTTAGGAGATAAGGGAACAAATCGTGGGAGCGCATCATCTGTTTTCACAGCGGGGGGAAGTTAGCAGATGGTTCCCCCATGAGCTGCATTGCAGCCGCTGTTATTCAGGGTATCCACACGTAATCTGAAAAGGGAACAAATTTTGCAGGTGTTAAACATTATTCAGGGAGATCAGATTTATTATTGATTGCAAAGAAACACACAATTACCCCACAGTACCATGTGACTAGCTAATAACATGGCTGAGAAAAATTAATTTCTACTAATTCTACTAATGCAAAATAATGCACATGGAGAAAAATATTCCTAACTATCCATACTCAGGAATGGCTCCAAAGAAGCTATTATCACTGTACTTTGTATATGTGTTTGAACAGCATATTCAGTTCTGATCTCACTGTCTCAGAAAGGATATAGTAGAACTGGAAGAGGTAGAGAGAAGGTGACAAAGATGATCAAAGGCATAAAACACCTTCTGGAAAATGAAAAGAAATGGTTAGGGGGGATATAGCAGAGATCTGTGGAATCAGAAATGGTATGAAGAAAGTGAGGAGGGAAAATAATTCACTTTTTTCACAATACAATACCTCCAAGACACCCAAGGAAATAATCAGACAGGAAATTTAAAACAAAAAGAAGTTTTTTGTTTTACTTGTTTTTTCTACGCTGCACATTGAACTGTGAAACTCATTGCCACAGAATTTTCTGACAGTCAAACACTATATATGAGTACAAAGAAGAGATTAGACATCCATGGAAGTCCACAGATCTAGCAGCTATCAAACACAGCAGTCCATCTGCAGTCTCCAGCTCGGAAGTCCCTATACTACCTTGCACTGGAAAGTGGAAATCTGTCCCAGGGGATCATGATGCACTTTTCTTACACCCCCAGGCTTTTCTTACATTCTTCTAGGCATCTACTTTAGTTGGTATTGGAAACAATATCCTGATAAACGTTTATTCTTGTCCAGTATCGTAGCTCTTCCATCTTTGTGTTATGGGAAGAAAAAAAAGTCTGATTAGACTTCTGTATTAATTGTAGCCTGGATCCTGCTGTTTTGCTCCTTACACAAGTCATGCGGACCTGCTAAAATCCTATGACCAATTGTAAATATAATTTGCATACGTGATCACTCTCATTTGCATACAGTTGCTTCCTTTGCTTCCTTCCCTCAGGGACTGACAATCTGTTCCCACTGCAGTAAGTTGGGGATTGGCTTGCACCTCACTCCTCGAAAAATATAATTTCACTTTTCTTCTCTCCTACACTTTTTTTCACCTTATAACCTACCTCTTTTGAGGCTCATCTAAGTCTTCTCTTTACTGTAGTTCTCCACTTTCCTGTTCTACCTTGCTCTTCCCTCTTTCCAAGAAAATTCATTTTTCTTGTTCAGTGAGTATTTGAATAGGTCCTACAATGTGTAATAGCAAAGCAAAAAGGATTAAGAAACCCTTTATGCTTCTGATATTGAAGCTTCCTCCAACACAAAAAATGTAAAATACCTGAAGACAATGTGCTAAACTGTTGGGTACATGACAAATACTTCTTGCTTAATCTAGCCCTTCATTTTCTGAATTGTGTCAAAATTACTCAAATCATAAATGCAGGAAAACGAGACTGGCAGGCACTTAAGGAGGTCATCTAAGTCATCACTTTGCCTCAACAATGAAAATTCCCAGTAGAAGTGGAACAAATGTTCAAACCAGATTTTGTATTTTGTTCTGTTTTACCAGGAAGATAGAAAAAAATATTTCTTTCTGGTCAACTTAGTCCCTTTTTCAGTTTTTGATTCAACTGCCAAATACAACAAAACAAAAAAATATTTTTATGGAGCCCTACCAAGATTATTATAAACAAACAGCCCATTATTGGTCCATTCTTCACTCTTCCTAGATAACAGGGCTGAGGAAGATCAGAGCACAGATCTGTCTTCTTTTCATCAAGATGTGGTCAGTCTGTGCTGACTCTGTGATTGCTGTCTTCTGTGCAGCATGATTTTAGATCTGTAGTTCAAAGATTATAGAAGCCATCCTGAAAATCTGATAAAGTCCCATAAAAGCATGAATTTCAGACTAAAAACTCTAAGATTAGCCAGAGCTGCCCGTGCTTTCTTGGAACATATCACTATCAACAAGTGTCCACTGGGAAGAGGGATACCAAGACTCAGCTAGAGATTAAAAACTCTTGTCACAGCAGAGTCCTCTGGACTCAGTGGCCAACAGAAAGGACTCCCAACGTGGGGCTGTTTGATGGCTTCACGTTGCAAACTCTTGGCATCAAACCCCATGACAGATCATTGCAGCTATATTTTCTGGTTATCAAACATCTAACACAGAGGAGATAAAGTCATTTGCAGTGGTGACACTTGTTCTTAATCTCATAGAGATGAGGTCTTGTCTGTTACCTTGCAGATGGGTACAGTTTAAAGGCACTTCAACCATAGGAATACAACTGTCTTGGCTTCCTTTTCCTGATCTGAGAAGACTATGTGGTTCATGTGACTGTTATTATTTGTCTGAGGGATATTACATGAGGCTGCAATTGAAGGATGGACTTCTATTAAATGATTGTTTCTGTGCTCTCATTTGTCCCTTCCCAATGATACCGGATGTGGGGCTGTTGTGTCGATCCTTTGCTGTTTCAGACCATGCACAAGGGTCTCTAGTGAGACATTTCTCCATGAATATGCATCTCATGGAGTAACTATCCAGAGCAGTTTCCCTCTCAGTGGGTATTTAGACACCAATACTGGAAGGTATGCTCCGGCCTCTCCTAAAACACATCAAGAAAAAGTCATGTGCAAAAGCAGAGCGAGGAAGGTTCCAGTTTACAGACAGCACAAGTGAGGCATGAAATCATTGGGCCCTGGTCAAACAAGTCTATGCAAATGCATGGAGCAAATCCTATTTGGCTAATATCCAGCTGTATATTTTAACCACAAAACAATCCCTTTTCTCCCATTAGAGGCTACAGTCATCACCTCTGCAAGGCTAGAGTCATGTGTCAGTAGAGGCACTAAAAAGAGACCAGCTGAGCTTCCCTTCTGTTTCCTCGAGATGTGTGATGCTGTGAAAATACTACAGGCAGTGTGAGCTGGTGCACGAACAGAGCTAACAGCACCATGAATTAAAACACTGCGTTCGTTTTCGCTCTTGTGCTAGAAGTCATCGCATAAAGAGGAAACCCGTAATGATAAATGGACTCCCTCTGTGTAAATTACTGAGGCAGGGGAAGAGAATATTAAAACCTGGTAGTGGTTTGGGGTAGTGTGGTCAAAATGGGACAGTGTGGTCAGATTACAGTACCAGCTACGTGAACCTTAGTCTCATTTTCAGGTCATCTCCAAACTGTGCTGCATATCTTCTAAGGGGGTGTTATTAGTTCATGATAATCACACTCTCTGCAGTTCCTTTACTGCTATTATAAAAATGCTTTTATGTTGGGGAGATGTGTTATTTATTACGTGCTAGGAGGAAATGAAGTTGGTAGTTCTGAATGTTGAACAGCAGTTGGAGCTGAGCTGCACAGTTCCAGGTCCCAAGAACTCTGTCTCCTGTTTCATAATAATAATAATGATTTATCCCCTGTGCTATTAAGTTGTTTGAATGACTCCATGCAGATCTTGGGGCCAGCATTTTATTTCTGTCATCTAAGCTGAAGTTGAAATAGCAAGGGATGACATTTTCTTCCTTTCTTTCGTCCTTTGTCTCTGTTACTTTCTTTTTCTTTCTTTCTTCTTTCTCTTCTTTCTCTTTTTCTCTTTCTCTCTTTCCCTTTCTTCTTTTCTTCTCTTCTTTCTCTCTCTCTCCTTATGTTAAATGGGATGTTATAAGACATGTTTTGCCATGTTTGTATTTCATTTAAAACAATCAAGCTCTTTTGCTGCCCTAAACATGTCGCTTAGAATTCATCCATTTAATTTCATGCCTGTGAATGACCACACCGGTGTGATCCTGCATACAATTTAAACACTATTTTTTTCTCCTTTTGGGATGTACATATTTCTCAGAAAGACAAGAAAATGTTAGAAGCAGCATCTTTCTACACCACATGGTGTAACTCACTCCCGTGCAAAATCTTTGACAATTTACACAATCTTCCAGACAGGCTCCAGACAGAACTGCACCGACTGTCATGGTGTTGCCTTATCTGCCCCAGGAATTTATTGCACCTAAAGAAGAATTTTTTCCTTAGACCCAGGATCAATGAAGTGTCCTTAGTTGGGCAGCTGATAAAGCTAAGCTGGGATCACCTTTCCTGGGATCACCTTTGAATCTTTCTTATGGATCAACTGCAAAGTTATTTTAAAATTGTTTCAGTCTATTTTAAAAACTCTGTTTTAATATGAATGAAATCATCTGGCATAAATTGGTTTAACTTAATTCCTATTTCTGGCAGTACACTGATGCAGTTCCACTGAAACGTGACCTCCCCCGAATGACATGGTATTTTTTTCAGACCAAGCTTTTTGAACACTTAAGGTCCCATCCTGATTTCCTGAATATTGAAAATCTTTGTTGACCTCAATGGGTTCAAACGTGAAATGAGAACTACAAGATAGGACTGCAACTATTCATTTACCCGTAAAATACCCTGAGTTCAAATTTCCAAATTTTCACTGAAAAATAATGCTAAGTTCCTAACTAATAATAATAAAACCAGCAGGCTCCCTTCATATTAAGTCTCCCTTAGTATTTAATTTTGAAAAGTCCATACATAATTTATAAGGATATGAATAAAATATGAGTAGGTAGGCCTAAAAATGGTTAATTGTTTGCCCTAAAGTCTAACTGCTTACTTTTAACTATGGTTATGACTAGACCTGGGTGACATTTTTTGCATCAAGGTTTTTTTTCTTTTTTTTCTTTTTTTTCCTTTTTTCCACAGGAAAAAAATTACACTGATGAATATTGCAAATGCCTGAAAATTTTAAAGGATTTGCTTTTTCTCTCATAAAAGAGAAAATATAAAACCGTTAACCAATCCTGAACAGGCCATTTTGTACATGTTTTCCAATGGCTCAAAAGAACTTTTGGGTTCAATGTTTATACATTTTTAAATCGAAAAGATAAAAAACTCAAAATCAAAACAAAGTTGTTCCTTTTCATCAAAAGTTTGTTTTGTTTTGTTTTACCCTTTATTAAGGATGTAAAAAACTTGTGCGTACACTTCAGTATCAGTCAACCCATATATATGGGGTGAGACTTAGCTCATCTTAACTTCAGAGGTGGGATTCAGTTTGCAGATTAAATGTCTAAATATGTACATTTATGTTTATGTAACTAAGTTCCTGCTTCAGTAAGCAGAGGTCTGGGGTGTGATTTGGTTGCCCTGACCCTATGGGAAGAACCTCACAGTGATGGTAGGAGATGTTAGTGGAACCCTTTTGTAAGGATTGTTTTTTTCCATAACAGAGGAATATGGATCCCTTCATTCTTTCAATGTATATGCCACCAACCGTGCAATGAAATTCTTTAAATTATGATAAAATTGCTCATTTCCTGAAGTGAACACAACAAACTAACAGACACAGTAATTTTTAGTAGATTTGGATTCAATTCAATTTTCCAGATGTTCGCCTGTAATCAGCTTAGGAACTCAAATCTCAGAACGGTGCTATTCACACAACAGCTGTTGCAAATTTTTCTTTTGAATCACACCAATCTAGGAGTGGATTTGTTTACAGGCAGCCTCAGTGTTACATGAGGAACTGAATGATTACATCAAAAGAAAGAAAACCTCTCAAAAATGTTCTTCTGACCATTTCAGTTTTGCTTTAGTATGTTATAGCCCCATTTTTGAGTGATTTTTCTCATGAATGTATGGACTTTGTTTTCTTCCCTATTAATTCAATGGAATTTTCCCTTTGAATTTAATGTAAAAAGGCATTTTTTCAGTCAGTTTCCTAATAGGAATGTATTTGAAGGAAGTAGCAGAGTAGTCATTGAAGCTATATTTTGAGTCCATTGTCATGAGTATTCGCATCAGCTACCCTGATTCAAAGAGTATAATTAACAGATACACTCAGTCCGGCAAGGACTAGTACAATCTTTAGTCTGACCCCCTAAAATTCAGACCATAAGTTATCATCCCAGGCTGAGCTCAGTATTCTTTACCTGACTTCACAGAAAAACCATGAAGGAATGGCAAATCCAGCTTGTCCCTCAATAGTTTATTCCAGTGGTTAAACATTCTGCGTCCAGCCTCTTATTTGACTTTGTCTTTTGGTGTGTAGCTTTCTAGTATGCTTTGATTTGCTTGACTGAAGATACCATCTCATCTTCCCAGATCATCTACCTCATGTAGCTGGAGAACAATGTGAGTCTTAGAGTCGAAAATATCACGTCTAACCTTTGCTACCTAAAAGTGGCTTGTCTGAGCTCCATCTATAGTCAATGGAGAGAAAGATAGGATGACTTGTTCTCAGACTGTTCCTGTCTTACACACTTTTGTTCCTTTGGGTGTGCCTGAATCTCTCCTCTGGATATAGAGGGGGTCTAAAAGGATCTCTCTGACTACCTTCTGGACAACTACATTTGGATAAGGTTAATTCCCACGTAGGCTGGTAAGACTCTGACTTGCATCTTGTAACTCTTTGATTCCTGCCCTAGCTGGAAATGAAAACCCCAGGTTTTCAAATCCAGGCTCCCTTGCTTGGGGATAGCCTGACCCCATGAAAATAGCCTTTGTGAAAACTATCATGCTGAGCAAACGTCATGTAAGTAAGCATGGAGATGACTGTAGCTGAAGGACTACCATATTTGGTACCAACCTCTGATTTGTAGATATCTTTTTATACCGAGGAGTTAAAATTACAAATGTTTTGGAAAGTCTAAGTAAGTGTCATATTAACTGATAGACGGGTAAATTAAGTAACAATGTTAAATGTGAAATAGAGAACCAGGGGTATATTGAGAAGAGGTATATACAGAGATGAAATGTCAAGTTAGCTGAGTTATGCACTATCTTTCTTTCATCTTGTCACTAAGCCATAGGGGCAGGGAAAATGATAGTGAATTATTCAGATTTTAAAGTCCTTACTATTTATACTATTAAAAAACTGTGTTATGTGGTATAAAGAAGGTTAAATTTAGATCTTATAGGTTTTGTTATGTCAATATAGAATGTTTCCTCTAATATCTTTTCAAATTTTCATGTGGCTCTTTGGAAGGGTGAATCTCATTACAGAACAGGAACTTAAATGACCCATCCAGTCTACACAAACAGTAAGACCAGTCCTCCCTTAAATTTTAAAGTAGTTGGGGCTATGTTCTCCCAATACATCAAAGCATGATGGATTTTCCTAAAGGTTAGTGGGGACTGGTTATTTTTCCGGAACCTTTTTCTTGTTTGACAAGCTGTGCTATGAAAAGGCATATCTGTTGCCTTTTTCCTTTTGCTACATGGAACTATCCAGACTTTTTTAGACTCTTTCATTGCTCTGACCTTCAGATCTACAGTTCATTTATAGAGAATTGTTCTGTGGTATTGGAGCTACAGAAATTGTGAAAAGGACAAAATGTCCTGCATTTTCAATGGATCCTGAATAATCTTCCTACATAGGAATCCATCAAGTATTATACATATGTATAAACATGTGCATGCATACAAGTGTTAAAATGGGAAAAACCTTACAATACAGATCTGCAGCAGGTAGTAACATTCCCCCCATATCCTCACAAGGGGATTGAGTCTAGAAGAAATAAATTACTATTAAATAAACCTAATTAATTTTCTTGTGGAAAAGTTTTCATCATTAAAGATTTATGTTATTGTTGCTATTATTTTAATTTTGGGCACATTTGTACACACAGAAATAACTAGAAGTCTGCTTTAAAAAACACTGGAGTAATTAATTAAGACTAACTTGATGAATATCATCATCTGCACCCTGGTTTCTAAGTACTAGAGTTATATCAGCCTTTAATAACTCAAAGACCTAAAGGGATATTAAGTTGAATATGATGTATTACATTCAGCAGGCAGCAACCGGAACAATCCAAAACTGATCCAACAGATAAAGAAAATTGTATGACTTGTGTAATATCTATGTGTTGTACCCACATGACACTCTTCAGCTTCATTCAGAAAAGTTTTCTGGAGACATCATCAGTGAAGTAGCTTAGTTTCATTCAAATGTGATATAGATGACACAGAGTTATATCCATTTGTGGTTGCTGATGAAGACTCATTATAGCTGTCAGGATTTGCATATGCCATGGAAAAGGAGAGGAGATTTCCAAAAAAGAACTGGTTTCTGCTCTTTTCCTTCCTTTCCCCCTTCTTCTCTCATCCCCTTCTTTCTTCTATTTCTTCTCCTTGGAATTGAACTTCTTTCTACACTTCCATCACCAAATTGCCTCACTTTTTTCTCCTGCTCAAAATTCATCAATCCCTTTTTTTCCCTATATGTCCTATCAGACTAACACCTTTCCAAAAGAATCTCCCCACATTTTCCTTCTTTCCTTGTATCCTTGCCCTGCAACTGCTCTTCCCACACCATATTCCAGCCTTGTTCATAGCCTCCGCTCCCTGTCTTCTTATAGTTGCTTCTTTGCTCCAGAATGACCATTCCAATTCTGAATAAACAATATTATTTTTACAATGGAGATGCTGCTCAGGTAATGAATATAGCTAAGTACTGCACACAGTGATTGCAGTCATTATCTTCTTTTCCCCTGTTTTAATGTTGGAAATGAATGGAGCTAAATGAACATTTTTTGGCTAAACAAAGCCTTGTTAAAAAACGCTGATTTATTGAGCCTCAGAATGCCTTGTCTGAAAATTTTTGTGTTTAACAGACTTTTGCTGCATCTCACGTATTGTTTCTGCCAGACTTTGCGTGAACTCCTGGTGGAGAGCCATAAAACCAGGAATCCTGTTTCTCTGGTATTCTCTGCTTTATGACAGGTCTGCTGAAGGGTGACAGACAGACCCTGAAAGTCTTTTTTTTCACAACATGAGAAGTCCTGTAGCAATGTGCTCTGAGCCTGAGTGCTCTTAATTCCCAAGTTTCTAATCTTGAGGTTGAGTAAATGAAATAGGTAAACCCACTCAGGTCTCAAGTCCTGGGTAGGCCCCCTCAAGATACTCCAACATCTAAAGCTCAATTCAGACCAAACTCAAAATCCAAATTATCAAAATTTGCCTCACAATAGAAATCTTGCCAGCTCTAGTGTACCCTAATTTGACAGGACTTCTTTTACATGCACAAAATGGTTATTTTGCCCATATGGTTGGTATGTGCAGTTACCGTTTACAACAGCAGCTGAGTGGTTAGTGGGTGTAATTTAAGGGCTGAATTGAAAAATCCCTGACTTGAATGGAAAACAAACTCTGATAGACGTCAGTGGGTTTTTTTGGATCAAATTCATATCCTGTTCATTCACTAAAAAAAGGTGGCAAATTTTTCAGGATTCCTCAGCATATAAGTTCACTTGGAAATCAGACAGGGTGGGGGTATTTAATGAGCAGCTGGGAAAGAGAAATTATAGCCTAATGCTACAGACTCTCTCTCTGTCCTTGAATAACCATTAAATAGTTCTATGTCTCAATTACCCATTACAAAATAGGGATAGTAGCACTTCCCTTACTAAGATAAGGAGAATGGCAGTCCTGCAAATAAATATAATTTTTGAAATGCTAGTGAGGGTTAGGTAGCTGCTTGGGGAAGGCTGAAATGCTGTCCCTAACTATGAGGTCTGACCATTTGTCTGTAAATGCTTTCAAAATTTTCTCATGGATTTTTTTCCTATCTGTTTGTTTGAATCGAAGACTAGTCTTTTGCCTAAAAAGACCACCAGAAGCACCTTAGATAATTGATGGTTCTCAAAGCTAGCAATAAAAATTAGAAATAAATCATAATCGTGTTCCAGAAAAGCCTACTTTTCAGATAGGAGTGGCTTTCATGGGAAATAGGAGGAGAGGGGAGACTTGTGTAATATATTTCTCAATATTAATAACTGCTTCTTCTGCTTACACATAACAAAAGAGATTTTAATCACTGTGGTAATCTCTCTCTTTGAAATGAACATCTCATATTAATCTTTGGACAAAATTGAAGTAAATGAGGGTAAAATCTAGAATATAAAAGTGCCATCTGGATTCTTATTGAAAACAATAAGGATCCTTATTGAAACCATCATATTAAAGTTTCCAGTTGTTTATTTCCTTTTACAGGAGCTCCTTATTTTATGTCTTGAATAGTATTTCCCTAAATAAAATTGCACCGTGCAAAGTGCCATTATGATTTCCAGCATTCATTTCCAGAGGGGCTCCTGCTAGTCCGTAGCTATAACTATGATGAAAAGGGGCTGTGGACAGCCAGTTGCAATAATACCATCTCCTCATCTATCAAACCAGCACATTATATGAGTAGCATCTCTTCAGAATAGAAACTCAGAGATTTAATAGTCAATGAGGTCTGGCATCCTGAGTGCCCACACGAATCCATTGCTAATGTAAGGATGCCACCAAAATTATTACTAACGTGAACTAAAATCTACAAAACCTACAGAACTGTAGCTAGAAGAGCAGAGGTCAAAAAAGAAAGATATTAAAGACTGACTGAATATTTCAGTGATGTTTTCTTTGTTTTTTAGAGTAATATATGCTATTTAGTGTGCGCTTTGGGCCTTCAAGCTCATTTTAGGCTGTGATTTCACAGTGCAAAAGCTTTAGGGGCCAAATCAGTGTCAGCAGTAACTATCTCCTTCCCACACTACTTCTCCCTCCCTTGAACCAACTCAGCTATTGATGCTATCTGTGTGCAAGACAGATCAGGGAACTGAGCTTTATCTCTTTGTTTCTGAAGGAGGATTTTTTGTTTGTGTGTTACTGTTAGTTAGGGTTTTTTTTAACACTGATTAGTTTTTTCCTGCAATGTGAGTGTAGGAGCAAGCAGACAAAGTCAAAAAGGAGCAGCTGTAACTCCTTAGTCTGATAGTCCCTCCAGATCACTCTGATCAAAAAAAACAACCTAGAGAACATAGAATTTGGTCTGTTCTTACTCAACCTAAGATCTGAGTTGTTCTCTGAAGGCATCTGTCACTCTGCAGCGACTCTGGAAGAGACCAAGGACAACCAGGATCTTAGTTTAGAAATGGCTGTTAGGGACCTTAATGAGGTGAGATGAGATGAATCTGGCCCTTAGGCACTGATGTCAGAGATATCGGAGCTTCTCCACCTACCCAGATTCTGGGACCAGAATCTCAAGGGTTGGACAGAGCTTGCTTGATTAAGAATGTAATAAAGACAACAAAATTCACACATTGTAAGGTGATAGGCTCTTCAACTGACTGACTATGCTGTTTCCACAGAAAAGACAGCTAAGTGCACAGTTAGTTAATGAGTAACTTACTGTAAGTAGCAGCTCAGGTCTTTGCTAGGCTTTGGCCATCTGCTCTGTGGCATGCTTGTTGCTATAGGTATGCCCTATATTTCATCCTGAAGTTCCTGAAAACCTGTAGATCTGCTTCCAAATGGTTCCAGAGGTCTTCAGATCATTCAGGGCTGAGCAGTCCAGTTCCCCCAGCTCAGAGACTCTCTATGGTGCTCCCTCCCCTCTGCCAGCGATCTCAGAACAAGCCCATTCACCCACTATCTGAACAAAGATTACAAAAATTACACCCAATAGTGCCAAGCTCTATGAAAAAGATCTCTTACATTTTTGTTGTCCTTGTATGTATTCTAGAGTGTTGTATACCTTTAGCACATGAAATAGCATTAGAAGCAAGTTAGGTGATGATCCCAGGTTCAGTCCTATCCCAGCCCTTGACTTGAGTTTGTGTCATGACACCATAATTTTCCATCTGCTCTGACAGAGCCATCAGATTCAGAAACAACTTCAGCATCGCCCCACAACACTGCCCATCACTGCTGAGGGCCATAGCAGTTCTCATTAGCATGGCACCCACTGTCCTCAGAGATGCAAATACGACCTGCAGTCTATTGTCTGTAAGCAGTTTTCAGACCAATAGCTCATGCACTGACCCACATTGCCTTTCATAAGCAGCAAAATATTAGAAGGCATTTCAGCCCTGGCTTCACTGTCTAGTATTAGATAAGAATATTTAAAATGTTGAGGAAAGGCTTTTGTCCGTAGTCTGAGGTTGGGTTTTGAAATCTTTGCAAACTCTCTCTCCAGGGAGGCTGTGTAGAGAGCCATCCTTTCAGCTCACCCTTGAATGCACTTTGAACAAGCAGCTGCTTTTACTGTAAGCATGTTATTAATGGTCTCTTTTCAAAAGCAGAGATAGTACCCTGGAAAACGTTCTATTGATTTTTCTCCTTTCCCTGTCCCTGTTTCAATCACACTCGTTTGAATGGTTTTCATTTTTAGCAACAACAAGAGATTCTTCGAAGAAAAGTGGTGTCTAGGTGCAGCCTTAAATAAAATCACTGCTCAATTTAAGCTCTGAAAAATACTATTGATATTTTAATAGAAGATTGGAGAACCGATTGCTAGTTCAATAATAGCTACAAGGAGTTTATACATAGGAATCATACACAAGGATCATTTTATTTCTCTTACCGCACATGTTAACAGAAAACAGCAGCTAAAATCTTGACTGACTTGATTATTATATGTCAAGGATCTCAGGAATATTTCACTCTAATTTTCTAAAGTGGAAATGTGCATTCAGATAACTGTGTGCAGAGGTCACAGTCTATGGTTGCAAATAATATCCCGAGATATATTTTTGTATAATAATATTCATGCAAAAGAATCTGCAAGGAGGAAATTGTGCATACCTAGAAATATGATTTCTCTTCTGACTTTGGCTGTGGTTGCTATTAATTATTTGTATCATATTGAATCAAGTGTGTGCTTTCCAAACATTTTTGCTTGGGATCCAAAGGAAGTCATGATCACTGGTTTGGAAACCTCTAAAGGGAGAATCCAAATGACACAACAACCACACTGAATTATATGTTACATTAATACCTCAGAAGATCTCGGTGATGTCAACTGCCATGAGCAAACCTCAGAGTGAATGATGATATTTTATAAAGTCTGAACTCCAAAATGCATAGGATAGTGTGGGAAATTCTGAAGAAAAGGAAGGGAAGGGAAGGGAAGGGAAGGGAAGGGAAGGGAAGGGAAGGGAAGGGAAGGATGGTTTTGCATTTGTGGAAAGAAGCTTGAGAATATAACACAAATACACTCAATAATTTTTAATCGAAGATCTATATTAAAGAAGATCCAAACATTTTGATATTTCAAGAAATCTCCTGACTTCCGAGGACTCATGATTTTTTTAATGATTTCAGGTGGTAACTGTGAAATTCTACTCCTAAATAAGTGGTATGATTTTTCAGAGACAGTGAGTAGAGAAAATAACCAGCATATATACTAGAAGCTGTAAGGTATGAGTGAAATCTACCTACCGAGCCAGAAGCACAACTGTGTTATGCATTATATTTACACAACATTGCTAATAATACCCATTTGACTGTTCTCTGGTTCCCTCACACCATTTGTGAACACTCTGAAAATTCAAGTTCTTAGTTAGAAGCCTAGATACAAATTGAGGTATAGGTATTTGAGGTACCACCAGCTTGAAAGTGCTGGCTTGACTTTCCAACCTGTTTTCAACCAAGAATATTGCTTTTTCCTTTCATGTATCATTGACCATAGGAAAAGCATCAACCAACTGAAAAAAAGCTCTCCATGAGGTGCAGTCTTTGTGTCTTCAAACCTTTGCCCATAAAGACTTAGATATTTATCTGATGGCTGCTTGCCTTCTTTAATAGGCTATGGTTACCAGCGTGAGCTTCAACAAGAGAGCTGTTACATTTTTATTTCAACACTATGTCCTACATAAAAGTTGGCAATAAGAGAAAGTACTCTGTAGGATATGACTCCCCCATGGATTCTTCCTTCACACATTGACATTTTTTACGTGTCAACAATGCTCAAGTGAAGGTATCTCATCAAGAAAAAAAAAGAGAGAGAGAGAGAAGAAAAGAAAAGAAAAGAAAAGAAAAGAAAAGAAAAGAAAAGAAAAGAAAAAAGAAAGAAGGAAAAAAAACCTTCAAAACAAGTTCATGTAGCTTCCAGTCACAATAAGTAATTCAGACATTCTTCATGACTCCAACTTTGGGACCAGCCTGTGGAAAATTGATTAAGGTATAATACATAAAACAGGAATCTGTGAATTGTGCAGCCTGATGTGGGCATCAGACTTCAGTTCCCTAGCAATATTCACTTTATAGATTCCGTTTCCTCTGCCATGCATATGCTCCTGCCAACTTGTTCATATCTCTTAAATTTGTTCCCTTATTTCCCTCATGATCACATGCATGTTCATGTCCATACCTGTGTGATGCCTCTGTTCTCACCCTCTTGTTTTCTCTTACCAAAATTCATGTTAAAGTCCATGTTGCAGCTGCTCAGATTTTTTCATTAGAAACAATTTCTGTTGAAATTAATTTTTTCTGTTAAAAGTAACAGAACTTTCCATCAGAAAGTGCCATACACTGATTAGCCAATGTCATAGACAGATGAGACACTCTTCTTTTAACTTCTTTGTTACCCAGCTTTCATGTTTGAAACTAGACTCTGATCAAAGCAGACAGTCAGATCTGAATCAAATCTGTCAGGACAATTTGCTTCAAGACCGGTTTAAGAAATTAAAAGAGAAGCTGCTGTTGTAAGTTGAAATGAATGCTAAGCAAGGGTATCGGCCAGCAGCTGTTGCCTTCAGTAGCCTTTTTCTGAGGCTTGAAAATGGCTACAGCCTTCCAAAATTTTTCACTTCCCTTTATTCTCTTAAATCACGCACGTGAATATTTGCAAAGAAATTCTCTAGCTAGAGTCTCAGTCTTATAAAAAGCTTAATACTATCAAGCCTAACAGCTTTTATGCTTTAACTATGGTCAATACTTTCTTTATCTTTTGATGTGAAAAAGATACTGAAAATATATAGGACATGTAAAAGTTCAGCATGATTTCAAATAAAAATAAATCATAGGAAATACATAGGTCTGGCAGAGAGCTCAAAATTGTTATCTAATCCATTACCATGCCCCACGGCAGCATGAGCACTGCTAGTGTCAGTGCAGATGTCTGTCTAATCTCTTCTTGAATCTGTGCAATCTTCTAATAACAGAGCATCCCCTTTCTCCCTGGTGGCCTGTTCCAGTAATCAACCATCATCATGGCTAGACAGTATTCCTACATATAACCTGATGGCTTTTAAATCCATTACTTCATTTGTATGAAGGACATGAGACCAGATTATCCCTTCCTTTTAACAACTTCTTACATACTTCAGAAATGTGTAATGTTTCTCCTCAGTCTTCCCTAGGCTAAACAACCTGAGGTCTTTCATTTTTGCTCATACATTGTGCTTTATGGACATCTGGTGATTATCATTGTTTTGCTCTGGACTCTCTCTAGTTGGTCTATCTTAAAGTTTGGTGCCTATATCTGGATAGACTATTCCAGCTAAAGCCTTACAAATTCTAAGCAGATTGTAGGGTTATTTCAAATCTCTTATAAGTTGTGTCCTTTGTTATACATCTTAATATGACATATTTGTGTTCCATATCTGCAAAAAGCTGTTGGCTCATGTTCAGCTTGTGCTCCACAGTGAACTCCTCATACTGTTCTACAGAACTTCTATCAAGCTCACTTTTCCATTTTACAGTTGTATAACATATTGTTTCCCTAAATATACTGCCTTGTACTTGCCTCCACTGAATTTCAATCTATTTTTTTCAAAACATTTTCCTAATATATCCAGGTTATTTGGAATAAAATTCCTTTCCACCAAAACACTTCAAGATTTTTCCATCTGTCTCCTATCTCGTAATTTATTAGTCATATTCTCTTTCACCATACGTATCATATCAGGCATATCAGGCATGTTGAACTCCATGCTTCTATTTGGATTGTGAACCTTTGATAACTGCTCATTCTACAGTGATCTTGTATTGTGCTTTTGAGGAAATAACTTCTAGTTTTGGCTTACACAGGTACTTTTTGTTCCTGATGAGCTGCATAGCTCATTTGGATTTCTTTGCAGAGATGGATAGATAGATAGAGCCATCAATCCTTTTTTTTTTTTTTTCAATATTTTCAATTGCAATAGCATATCAACAATTTTCTTGTTCCTCAGATGAGGATCCTTTGCATTTGCTCACAAGAAGTAGTGCCACTGACTCAGCCTGTTTAAAGGAATATATTACTATAAGCTGGATTAAAATGTAGTACAAAAGTTCGTAGTATACTGTATTTAAAGGATTTTACTCCCTCCATTTTTTCCTCTGATTGTTATCTTTTCTTTTATTATCTTAACTGCTTTCTGCTGTCGGATAGCAGTTTCATGCACTCTTTTTTTTTACCCTCCTTCCTGTTCATAAAAATGAAAAAGATATGTCTCTTTTCAACATTGTTTTGCCAGTACAGTGTTCTCTGCAGTATATTTTGCAGTACTTTTGCCATTTGTGTCCTTCTTTATTCTTAGTAATATATTAAACATTGCTTGGTCATGAATGTAATTATTGCGTTTTTCATCATGTGGTCCATAAATTCCACCAAGGGGGCCTCACTCATATTCATATCTTAAATAAGAATTTCTTTTATCCAATTAGTTCACCGAGCGGTTTCTTGAGATCTGTTATGCTATCTGGCCTAAAAAACAACCTTCATCAACTCACAAAATTGATATTAAAAGTAATTGTATGCTCATCTACAGAGAAATCTGCAAGCTATGAATGTATAAGCTATGTAACCCAGGCTGTATCGGGTACAGTTAGCAAAGCAGCTTTGCTGTAGATGCAGGAACTGTCCAGAGCTCTTTAAGGTTCCTTAACAAGTGGTCTCCCTGAGAATGTACAGCTTATTATTCTTCTCCCTGTTGAATTAAACTGTTCTATATGTCCTAGGGTTAAAAGTAAGAGGTAAGAATGAAGGAAGGTCTCAGAGACTGATAGATTACATTTGCTCAAAAAGAAAATGAGGCAATTATCATTGGCCCTATTTAGATTTAATTCGCCTAGACTTTATGGGCCATATTCTCAGTTGTAAGTTGATCGGTGTTACTGTAGTATGTGGGCAAAACCTACAGCTAGTTTAAATTAGAGTGGCTGTATTGACTTCTGTGAAACCATGCTTCTTTATCTCATCTGAGCATCTACTTGAATACTTCAAGTCAATGGGGTTACTCTGATTTATACCAGCTGTGTCAAGACAGACCTGTGCTCCTCAAATACCAGGAAAATCCACCCTTGCAGTTTTATGACCACTTTTTGGTACAAGTTATCATGGTCTTAATGGTACTATTAGACCTTAATTGCCCTGACTAGCCTCACCTGAGACCTCCACCCACACCCCTGCCCATGGGCTCCATTTAAACTCAGCCCTTGTCCTTTAGTTTCTGTTCCAGTGGTGCTTCACGAGTGTCAGCCTCCTGGTCTGCCTTAACTTGTGCTTCCTACACGGACTTTGGACCTACACTGTGGCTGACTCAACTCCTGGGTGAACCCCTTGGATGTATGCTGTGTCTTGTCTCCAGCCCTGTCTCCTGTTGGGACCCCCTGGGTGGACTCTGGGCCTGGTTTGCCCTTTCACTGTGTCTGGGGTTATTGATGGACCCTGTTACCAGCCCTAGCTCTGCCTGTTGTATTGGGAACCCTCAGGACTATGTCCTGTCTGTGGGGCACTGACCATGCTGGGTCACCCTTGGCTCCTGGCTCATCCCTACCTTGTGATGCAGCTCTGCTCTTGCTGCTCCCTGACAGAAGTAACAATAAATATTCTAGTTAGTCATCAGCAATTTAGACAAAAATATGCTTTTCCTGCTATGAGAAAATTGGGAGTCTTTATTATATTTGCTTACTTCCTCAAGGCATTAAAACTCCTTGAAAGTTCTTCACATCAGCCAGAATTTCAAAGACTTTCAATTGCCAGTGACCCAAAGAGATTCTTCCACAGCTTTGCACAAAAAGGCCATCACCCTGTTAAGGGGTGTCTTGTAATCCTGAAATGTAAAAGCTATCACCTAGAAAATATTTAAAGCATTTCATTTGACTTTTAACTGGTGACTAAAAAGCAGCTCACAATCCAGCTGGTACGTGACAGCTATGGGGGGAGGGATGCCAATGCCAGAATGGGGGGAGGACGAGAAGAAATGCAGGAGCAAGGTTCCCAAGGGTTGGCCTTGCTTTGTTTGCATGATGGAGACTGGAGTACATGACAAAGCAACACCTGGGAATGATGAGCTGGTTTGTGAGCTCTGAGAAACATTTAATACTGGGCTGGAGATGTTCATGTTATGCTGCTGGGGTGAAGTGAAAGGTTGCAAGGGCTGCTGGGGACCTGTCACTACCTGCATAGTGAAGAAAGGGGAGTGTTTGGTGTTAAGAGACTGAAACCAAGTACAAGATTTGTTCTGCAAGCTCTGGCTGTCCCTTGTGGGAGATCTTTCAGGTCAAAAGTTGACAGTGTCAGTCATGAATTATAGTGATCTGTATCTTTTCACATGTTAGATGTATCTAACTGCTGATAGAAGTGTCAGACTTGCAGTTATTGGGCCAAGACTCGCCTTCATTTATGTCAGCTGAAATCTGCAGAAAGTCTAGTGAAGTCCACATAAATTCCTCCAACCATATGAGAAATGTCTGTGAGATGTATTTGGCTCATGAGCAGTGTATGTGAAGGAGGACCTGCATCAATAAATTTGTGTTTTCATCCTGAATTGAATTAGCAGTTAAGGTATTAATGTTTTGTGGGATGAAAGCTTCTTAAATTATACAGGAAGTGAAATATTTAATTCCCGGTAGTTTTGATATTAACTTTCATCCACTTAAGCAGTGCTGGGCTTCATGGGAGCTGTACCCTGAATGTCACAAGCAYTGTGGGGCCCTGGGTCCTCCTGGACTGTGTCTGTCATTAGGTAGGAACTCATTCTGCCTAATTAAAGTTAGAAAAGAGTAAATCTGAGGATAAAAAAACTTATGTGGCCAAAACTATCAGTCTCCAGTGGAGTTACATATCTATTAATATCTATTTATGCTGAGTTACATTCAGGCTGGAGGAATATGTCAATGGCAGTATTTTTTTAGGGACTGACCCTGATTGAAGGAGCAATCCCAATGGCTTAGAACGACTTCATTGGTTTTCTCCTTCCACTCCCTGCTCTACTAACCTTTTTGAAAGTAGCATGAATCATTCTGGATTGATATAGGAGCTGCTAATAAGGACAGCTGTTACGATGAAATTGATGAGCTGCGATAGGGGCAAGTGACTCCTCAGGACTGTAATCTCAGCTGAGCTCATCAGCTCATTTTAGAGACAATTTCATTTTAATTGGGTGTGTGAGAACAGTTTCAAAGCTTTTACATTTAATACTGGATGAAGGAAAAACCTTTAATAATGGAACATACAGCACTTATTAGCTGAGCATATTGCATAAAGAATGAACTGTATGGTAACAGCATCTTACACTGTTTAATTCTCACATGTGTAACTCAGCAAACATGGGCTGAAATCTGACTGTTTCCAGGATGTCTGGTCCTTTACGAGTCACCTTTGGAAGGACTTCTCAAATCAATCATGGAGAAAGGAACAGTGGTCAACTATATGAAGGGTGGGAAAAATTCTGGCACTCTCGCCAGTAGCAAAAAACCCTGTAATTTCAGCTGAGCCAGAATTTCACCTGTTAGCTTTTAAATCTATAGATGTTAAGTTTGTTTGCCTGCCTACAAGCCCTATCAACACCAACAATGAGCCTACAGTCTGGCAGCTGCTGGAGCTGCTCATTTCCTTCAGTAACTCTTATCTGTTGCCAAGCTTTCCAGAATAACAAAGAACACAGGACAACTTATATTTTACTACTTTCCAGTTTCAATGGGAAAAATTGCTCTTACTCAAGAATTTTTTCTATATCCATATGCAGCAATACCAAGTTTGATACAGGTTTGCTCACTGCTGCGTGTTAGTGCTATGGAAGCAATTTCTCTGCATGTTACCCAGCACTGCTGAAGGTGTGAATTAGTGGCCATGAAGCAACCTGCATGCACAAACCAGGACTCTTTTGATCCAAAGTCCATGGAAGTCAGTGTCCTGTAACTGCAGTGTGACTGTCTTGTGACTGCAGTGAACTAAACAATTACTTAGGATCTAAGCAGACCAGGGTACAGATATAAGCAGTTGGCAGTAATACACAAGAGAAGGTGTTTAAGTGGTCAGGATTCAGTGTGAGTGTATACTTCAGAAGAGTGAACCGCTGCTGCTGTTGGATTACCTTGCAGGGATGTTAAAACATGCATAACCCCGTGGGTGTAAGTTAATATTGTTTTACTGACTCAGACTCTGGAACAGGTTCACAGACTCTGGTAGGTTTTGTTCCACTGAAACAAAATTGCTCATTTGTGCTATCTGGCCTAATATCTTCAGCTGAAGAAATCTGTAAACCATTACGGCCAGTGAAGTCAAGTCCCTTGACTTGTGACAGTGAGAAGTGATAAAGAAATATGGTGAAAAAACAGAAGGTGAGATACTAGTTTTCAGGTAAACATTCCCAAGAACAATTCTTTTAGCAAGGACAGGTTGATTGTCCTAGTGATCTCCTACAGTAACTTTCCTGGACCAAGCAACTGTGGTGGATTTTATGAGGCAAAGCCAAGGAAAGATTTTGTCAACGGAAACCATACTGACCTGATGCCAGAGCCTGGTTTTCTTTCTGAACGGCTGAGAACTCTGATCTGTGGCCCTCAGTAGAAGGGAAGAAAAGTACAGCAACCTGTGATCTTTCTGCAAATCTTGCTTTCTCCCCACCTCGTATTCCTGGAAAAATTTCCTTCAACCCTGGGAATGTTGTATAACAAAGTTGTCTGGCTTGATTATTATACATGTGTATGAAACTGCTGTTCTTCTAGTGAGGGTATCTAAGATGGACTACAGAGCAGAAACAGCAGGTGAAACTTGTCTATCTAGCAGACTTTTTCCTCATATTTGTCTCTGAGGGGTTGGTACTGTAGGAGCTCCTTCCTTTCCTACTAAGAATAACTGTTTGATGTAGAAGTAATTTGGTCACTTCACATTTTAGAAAACTGCTGGGTGCTGAAATGTATAGGTTGAAACCCTCCTGAAAACCCATATTGGAGAAGCATGATACAAACCTTGTCCCAGGAAGGACCAGAACTCTAATTGACCATGAACATATGTGACAAGCTTCCTCTTACACAGGGAGTCTGGAATTAAGTTTCATGTGAAGACCAGAATGTTTCAGATGTGTCAGCTGCCTTGTCTTGAGGGTACAGTGAATGAATTCCTCATACAGAGGGACCAGAGCATCTCTGTGGAGTACTTTATGTTTTTGGAGTGACATAAGAGGTTGAAGCACAGCACAAAGAATGATTTATTTTTGATTGAGTTCAGTCCTATAATTGCATTTCTTGGGTGCAAAAAATACAGTTTTAAAACAGAAACTTGCTCGGGATCAAAATTGGTTGCTTCCTATTTCACCACCATGAACTCTAGAGGAAGGAATGTGTGATTTAAATTTAATTACTGTGTTATTACTTAGTGTCTTCTGCTGTCAGGCTCATGTATCCATACTGTTAACTGGGAAACTGGCTTATATATAGATATATATAAATAATGTTTTTGGTGTACTCTGCCTTAAAGTTCTGTAAGTGCTCTGCTTGCTGAAGAGCTAAGCAGCCAGTCTGGCTTCAGTTCAACATGGCCATATGCACACATACTTTCCTAGTAGGTTTTGCTTTCACAGCTTGTCTACATGGGGAAGTTAGATTAGAGTATGAATTTACAACACACTAGCTACTGTGGCTGGTTGAAGCACAGGCTATGCTGAACCCCATGAGCTACTTGCTTTCTGTTGACCTTCCTAGCTGCTAGGAGAAGCTATAATTAGGAATAACTGAAGGAAAAACTGGCCCATAATACGTTTGGTCTTGCTCAAGCCTGGTCTTTCCAGGTCCAAGATGGCTTGGGCCCATGTTAAGATGTCAGATGAGCTTGAATTTTACCTCACAGGAGAGCTTTAAAGAAAAAGGAACAACTTTAAATGTCTGCCAGCATTTAAAGAGGACTTCTAAACGATGTTGAGGACCATGGCAAAAGTAAATGAAGGTACAGTTCTTACTAGCACTCATGGAAAAAGTGGTAGTTGCATTACTCTGAGGCTTGTGTTCTCTGTAGAAACAATGTAAAGTACTACAAGGACTCAGCAGTGGCACTTAATCTTTTTTTTTTTATGTGCCATGATTATGTGCTGGAATGATATAGTCCAACATACATGGGAGTATCCTGGAGCTCATCTGATTTTAATGAGGTTACCATCAGCAAAAGGGTCCACTTAGGCAGTGCACTAGAGAAATAGGCTATGCTAAAATATTTCAGTTTCCAGGCATTCAAAAATATACATGGCAATGACTATGTGCCTTACTCACTTCATATGAAAACAAAATCAGATCTTTGCTTATGAGACTTAAAATGAAAATGTCCATTTTTCACTTTCTTTACATACATCTGTTGTCCCAGGGTGAAAATTCAAAAGCCCAGTTAAATCCTATTCATCCTGCAGCCCACATATAAAAATCTAAGTAAACATACTTGAAGCTTCAGTACAGTGTACCACTGCCTTCTGGCCCTTCTTCTAGTCTTTGCAAAGCAAAGCAAGTAAGAAAGAAAGAAATGTCTATATCTCTACCTTGCACCACTGGCAGAATCAACATCTCTTGAAAATCTGTTTCTGCAAGACTCAAAAGTGGCTGCACAGAGGCAGCTTAAGGCTTAAAAAGCATCAGTGTAAGTGGACTTGTTAACTGGAAACTTCTCAACTTTGCATTTCAGTCATCAAGAGCTGCCTGCCTGTTGAACTGGCGGTGTGACTTCAAGCAGCCAGGGATGTTCAGGGACGGATTGAGGACAGATGGTCTCACTGTGATGTTATACCTTTTTCATTGTAGCTTCCCCAGTTTTAGTGAAGCATGTAGATTTGACTCCAGTCCTTTCCCTTCAGCCTTTGATTCTTAATCATGGATAACTAATGAAAGAAAAATTGTCAATATTCCTTAGCATACCTGAGGCACCATGCTCTCTAGGAACCGGTAAAACTCTGCAGCCCTTGGAGATGAAAGAAGATGGCTTCTGACAAGGGGTCAAAAAAGCACTTCTGTACCAGAAACAGTAGGTTGTTTTTTGTTTTTTTTTTCCTTCAAATAAACTAAGGTAGCTTCTGCAAAATACATGGTACAATGTCTGTGGCTAGATGGCTTTAGGCCAGGCAGAGAGAATAGATGGGAGATAAGCCAGCTCTGAAACTGTTAATGGTAAAGCAGTGGGATGCGTATTATCTACCCCAGTAGCGCAGAGAGCTCTCCAAGTAGGTAAGTTTATCACAGAAATTCTAGAGAACTACCACTGATAGCCACCGAAAAAAAATTAACTGTAGCAAATTTCCTTGGACTCAAGAGCACTTACCAACTGCTGAAGGACGTTATAGTTAATTGATTTGTCTAGTGTAGACAATGCCTGAAAACAACCCCTGGCTGTCTGGAGTGAGTTGTTCTGTGTTTGTTAGTTTTGTCTTTAGTTACTGCCTCTTTTATATGCCTTTTGTGTACTGTTCATCTGGAAGTTGAGCACTTTCCTGCTTGCTCTGTCAGCTTTTTTCACCCCATAATGGGGTCACCTATGAAAAGCTTTGAAGGTTTGACTCACAGGCATGGAACAAAATTTGTTTCAGGTGATAATGTTTCCCAGTAGGAGAGTGTTTGGATTGTTGGAAAAGTAGTTTGTTATGAGAATATAAAATCAGTTTCCAGGATGAACAAGGGAATTGTTTTGCTCCTTTGCAGTGCAGAGTTAGTGAGCAATAGCCTGAGGGGGTCAACTCTCAATCGGGCTGGATAATTCTTTGCTTTCACTTTTGTATCCTTTTGCCTCTGTGAAGCCCAGCTCTACAAAAATATTTTTCTTGTCATATATCTAACTGGACTCTGGAAAACATAGCTCAATATTGCAAGTGTGTGGCCTAGAGATATAAAATCAGGTAACCATGTGATACGGACAGTGCATGAAACTCCAAGGGTGGGTTGTAAGATGTGACAGCATGAACAGGATCAGGTGGCAAGGGTGCGACACCTCTCCAAATGAGGGAGAGGAAATTGATTTCTCATACTTCCCACAGCTGAATGTGACGAATAGGACCTCTAGAATGGCTCCTTTGAGCTAGGTGCTATCACCCCTCCAACAGCTATGGGGCTAAGGTGAAGCTTATGCCTACCTAAGCAACAAGCTAATGTTAGTAGATTTTCTAAATATATATATATATATATATATATATATATATAATAATGAAACTGAGGTAATATTCAGGTAATTGAAGTTTACTCACTTCTTTGGGCATTAGAAATTTCACCTCCTTTTTTTTTTATTGCCTAGTCTGAAATATTAACCTGGTGAGTTTACTCACTTTTAAAACTTAGCACCACATACCTCTGCTTGGCCAGGGGCTGAGCTGGATTGTGCCCAGTGTACACAGCCCAGATCAAAAGCATACTGTAATAATAGTTGTCACAGGCCTATGGATAGAGCATGAATTAGGGCCCCTGTCCAGTCAGCCACTGATATTCACCTGAACTCCACTTACCTTCAAAGGTCAGAGGTTTGACTTCTTCAGCCCTTGAGATTAAATGCAGAATCTAACTTTGCTACTAGGCTAGAGCTTTCTGTAAACCCGTACAACTTATTTGGAATAAATACACCCAGTGAGTTATCTAGTCTGTCACAGGTGTCTGCTAGAATATTACCTAGTTTCAGACATGGTAGTAACTGCTGTCTCAGTACCCCAGCTGCCTCACTGTTATCACCTGGCAGCTCCTTCAGAGACAGAATAGTTGTAAAGAAAGAATTTGAAATATTAAATCTGTCTTATGTATTTTTTTCTGAATAAAATTTTGCCCTCTAGGTGTTGCTTGAAGGAGAAACGCTTTTGTGACTAGGAGAGGAGGTTGTAAAGGTTGGTATTGTTGAGAAAGCAAGTGATGTTGACTTAAGGCATAGGGACAAGATTCACTTCACCTACCTTTAGCACAACTATAAACTACACTGTACGTGTCTAATCACCCTTAGATCCCTGTAGTGAAGAAAATAAACATACCTAGGGTGTGGCTCATCTCATCTGAATGTAAGCTACTAAAAAGTCAAAGTCAAGTTAATTCGGCCCTAAAATATTCCCTTGATACTCTGCAAAAAGTACCAAATCTGAAAACCAGATTCAACTTCCAGTCTAGCCTGCACACCTTTCCTATGCAAACTCTTCTGTTTTTCCAACAGAAAAACAACCTCTCTCCCTGCATTCGAGTTTTCAGAATGATTCACTTCAATGAGCACCTAGTTTCCTTTAAACTCCATGGTTTGTTTTCAGTGTCTAACCATCCTGCCTCTACCACTGAGGTCAATTTTGTAAACCAAATAACAGCCATGTAGAAGCTCTGGAGAGAAGACTTTCTTTGAGCAGATTATTTGGCTCTTAGGTAGTATCACAGGGCCCTGATAACTTTTTTTATGACTGCCTATCAAATATGAGCTATGCACTGAGGAGCCGATTACTCTCTACAGTCCTACTGAGACTCTTAAGATGTAGCTATCTTTTCCCAGTTCTTCTTTGGAGTCTCCATGTCTGGATTCCTTGAGCTTTATTGGTTATTCAAAGAAATATGAGTGAGTATCAAGTGTCTTCTCTGAGACAGGCTTGGTGTCTGACTCTCCAATAGATGGAACAGAAAGGAAAGATCAGGAGGTTAAACGATAGCTAATGATATAGTGAATTCAACCTCCTGAATCCAGAGGCTCTTAAGAGAATTGCTTAAACTGCAGTTCAAATTGCTTTAGCTTTTCTCAGCAAGGTAGGGCAGATAACACATGAAAGACTCTTTGTGTAGGACATGGCTTACATTGACTCAGACTTACATTGTTAAAGTGTTTTGTGTTTGTCAAACACCAGTAATGGAATCAGGTTTTTGTGCTTTCTGGCTTCCCAAAAGCACCTTTCATTATATACTGTCCAACCTTTGACTCTTACATGAAAAGTCTCAAAGGCCAGGAGATCTTCCTTTTAGATCATATCCCTCTGCTCTCTTAAAGTCATTGATTTGAATCTTTGGGCCAAATTTCATAAATGGTTGCAAACCCAGTGGCAGTCTGATTCCAGTTCAGCAAAAGTATAAAGTGTCTAAAATATAGAACAAAATCATGACTCAGATTACACTGGCATACAACATAAGGAAGTATCCAGTGCCTCTCTAAGGTCCTGCCTCAGCAAAAAGCTAGTGGGCCGTATGCCTGTGTATGCCTTTAAAACCAATCTACTCCTGAAAGGATAACAATAGGGTGGTAGCAGTCTTACTGAATTTAAAACATAGACAATTTAGGAATATAAACTTGTCTACTTCATTACTTTTATCACTAGTAGGTGTCTCTGAAGGGCAACTTGGCACACCTGAAGCAGACTGCTATCTTGAGAAAGACAATACCTGTATATTACTATATGGAAAGAGTAAATTAATATTAAGAGTGGGTACAGACTTATTCATGAGTTGCTCTGTGCTAATAGGTGTGTTAAAGGCCAATGAGAGGTTGAATCAAGGCAAGAAGTTTATATTATCTCAAAAGGATGTGAGCCAAATTGTCTTCTAACATTCATGAATTTTTTGGTCAGGGAAGACTGTATTGCCAGGTATGTGCAGTCTGGAAGCAAGGCAAAACACCCTACCTCTGTCACAAGCATTGTATTTTCTTTTGCATGATCTCTCCCTGGCACACTCTGGGAAGATATTCTCCCTCATTCCTGTTTTCTTCCATCAGGTATGCCAACAGAGCACTGGCAAAGGCCTCTTTACAGCATGTCCTTTGCCCCTCCCATTTATAACCTATAGTGAAGCTAGCCCTACCCCTTGCCATAATTCCTGATAATGGAAAATGCCCGGTTAAGGCTTGCTAGTAGATTGATACCCAAAATGTTTATATATACTTATCTAATGCCCATATACACACATATACACACATACAATATAGACCTACATAATCTATTGACATCAACTTTGTTCCTGATCTATCCAGGATACTAATGTCTGTGCTATTTTACTGACTAAGCTCATATTTCAATACTCTACTGTACCTTAGACTATCAGTTCAGGTAAATGCTCGTATAGCCTTCAGGGTTCTTCACTGCACATTTTTAACTGTGTACAGTGATAGACTCATTACAGGCCAAGTCCATGTCTGTTAATCCTCTGGGGAGATGCAACTATAATAGCTTTTGTGGAAAAGCATTGGATTGCTAATGTAGTATCTGTAGAACATGTTCCATCTGAAGCTTCTTGAGTTTTGTTCGTCATTTCAAGGGGTAAAAATGCTAATTAAATCTGACAGCATTTGCATATATAGTCTAGTAATTAGATGAAAGATTTCTCTGTGTAATTCTAGAGGGCAATAGCAGAAATTATTAAAGGAATCTGAGAGTTACCTGGAGTAAACAGTCACCAAGATACCCAGCAACCATAATATTCAGTGTTTTATTTTGCATATATAAATGGCTATAAAATAAATTCTTAGGAAAATCAGAGATTTAAATTAAGTCTTTTACTCTGGGCTTGATCCAAAGCTTACAGAAGTTAAGGGAATTTCTTCTGTTGACTATAATGGGTTTTGAATCAGGTTATAATAACTGTTTTCTAAAAGTGAATGAAACTTGAGTGCAAATTGAGACAGCCCCTCAGAATCTGGTCCTAGAAAGGCCTCCAATATTAGTACACTTCATGTTTAGCTAAAGAAAACTTGTCATTATATTATTGTCAATAACCTATTATTTCCTATAGACTTTTGTCCATCCTCAAGTGGTTAAAATATTGCTGTCATCCAGTTTGAGAACAGCATGCCACAATTTCATATTGGCTTGGGGGCCTACAGTTATAAATAGGCAACTTCTTACAAAGAGCTTACTGCTGGCAAACCAGAAGCATGGATCCTTAATGCATGGGTCTCTGCTATCCTCTGTTGAGGAAAAGGAGCAAATAAAATGGCAGAGAGATTTTTTTTTTTTTTACCTGTATACCATTTTTGCTCAGAAATCCTTCAAGCCATTAGGAATTCACAGAAGTTCTGAGTGTCAAATTAGCAAAGCAACTGACCAAAGAAATGATGAAAATGGTATCTCTCCTCTTGACAAAGAATACGGTAAAGTGTTCGGTAGTATATTGTGAGTACTTTTAAGAACTAATTTTATAAAAGTGGTTCTACAATAGAAAATGTACAGGCAGTGAAAAAGAGTGAGACAAGTTCCTAGTTCAACCAGTTTAAAGGTCTACCTAGCCAGAAACCTGTATCCAACAGTAACCAGTAGTACATGCATAAAGAAAAATGACAAGAAGGGCACATATATTCTCCATTTTATGGCAATTTTATTTAAAAATTCCTTAGAGAAATATTCATCTTGTGTAATCTGGTTTTGGGCTCATTTTTGATCTCCACAACATCCTATAACACTAGGATCCAAAAGATGGTTGCATCTTGTACAAAAAGGCCTCTTTGTTTCTTTGAACTTACTGCCTGAAAATTCATCAGGTTCTCGTACTGTGACAAACAGTAGAAGCTCATTCAGTATTCAGCTTCTGTATTCAACAATCAATACTGTTCATGATCTTTTTAAACCCCTCAATTATCTCCTTTCCACGAAGAAAAGTCCTAGTCTATTTAGTCTCCCATATAAAAACTGTTCCAGTCCTATAATCCTCCTCATTACCCTTCTTTGACAAAGATATTGTGGTGCATGAGTGGAGAGATTTTCATTCCTGCTGTTAAGATTTTCTTGGCTTTTTTGTGTGTGTGGTGTGTTTTTTTTTTTAACCCCCAACTTGATGTTTTATTACCTTTTTCCATAATAAAGCCCTCCTTGTTTTATATCTCAAYCAAATAGCTGTGAGTGAAAAAACATTGCCTCCTGTGAGCATCCGTTGGAGTTATTCAGTTTATACAGGTTTTCAAGGGAGGGGCAATCCAGGGATGAGCTCTGTTTTTCAGAGACTGTCCATGTTGCTGCTATAAACCTCCCCTACAGGCAAGGTAAGAGGTTGCCCTGAGAACAGCTGTTCAGTGAAAAGGAATGAGCACTGAAGGATGAAAAATGAAAGCTGATGCAGCCCCGCTCAACTTGAATCATCATTTTGGGTGAATGGTCAACGATATCATTAGTTACTATACAGAAAACCCTTTGGAGGCCTCCGGAGCTGTGTATATAGCTTCTTCCTCCAGAGAGTCACGGATACTAGATATCTGTTAGGTCATCCAGTCCCTCTGCCTGCCAATGCACAATTATTCTCTGCAGTGTATTTTTGAGGGGTTTCGTAAGCACCTCCACAGACAAGCAATTTGGCCAAAACTCTGATGACATTTTTGTTGATACATAATTAGTTACCCTGGCTGAAAATTTAAAATGTCCTTTCACTGGGAGTTCAGTTCCTGAGGCTTTTGTGTTACTCTGAAAATGTTGGATTGCACTATTCAGCCTATACTTACACCTAAGGAAATAAGATTCTGATCTGAGTTTCTTGTGGTTATTGTTGCCAACAATTGTACAAATGCACAGAAAGAAAAATAGGTTAAACCTGATCATCTTCTAAATTTTTGTAATCAAAAGTAACAAAATTTGAAAGACCATGCTTTCAGATGATAAAAGGTGAAAGTTTTCCTTTTCAGGCTATGTAACTAACCTGCTGCTGCTATAGCCATGAAGGTTGAGATTTATCTAATGAAAGTTAGCTATCTCAGCCTACTCTGTGCCTGACCTTGTCACCATAGGTCACTCATGGGATGAAGTCAACATATCAGGACTGTAATTCTAATTCTATAATCATGGAGAAACTTAGGTTGGAAGGGGCCTATGCAGATCATCTAATCCAATCCCTCCTAAAACCAGGCTAACTTCAAAACAAGATCTGGTCACTCAGGCCTTGTCCAGTCAAGCTTTCTGTGGGGTCCTAGAACTCTTAAGGCTGTGGAAATACCATAACCTCTCTGGGCTCCTGGTCCATTGCTGAAACAGCCTTGTTGGGGAGCATTTTTTTCCTATACCCAATTGAAACTTCCCTTGTTTCATCTGGAGTCTGCTGCTTCTTGTCCTTTCACTGAGCACCTCTGAGAAAGAGGTGTTCCATCTTCTCTATAACCCTTTTTGGTAGATGGACTGTGATAAGATACTTCCGTAGCCACATCCAATCTTAAAACAAATCTCTAATATGTGTCAGTCTCTTGATCTTTGTCGACTATAATGGAAGCATGAGATAACCACATCAGTAGTAGACAGATACAGTGTAAACATCTAAAACTGCACAAGATGAATCTCTGCCACCGATGACTTGGCTGTATGTAAAAGCTATCTTTGTGTGATAAATTCTGGGAAATTATACTTCGATTGCTGTCTTTATTTGCTCACTAGTTTCAATCTCTCAAAGAAATGAACCATTTGCTGGACTCAACTAAGCTTCTTAGCCCCAAATTGCTTTTGGCTGATGGCTGGAGCTATATGATATTTGAGAAGCATCCACAAGTAATAGCTACTGATTTCAGAATTTAAAAAAAAAAAAAAAAAAATCCAGCAGGCTCCACAGTTTTACAGAACTGGCCTTTGCTAAATTAGTTGTGATATCTTGAACCATTA
This sequence comes from Apteryx rowi, assembly GCF_003343035.1. Lineage (NCBI taxonomy): Eukaryota > Metazoa > Chordata > Aves > Apterygiformes > Apterygidae > Apteryx > Apteryx rowi. Next base: position 1,787,692 of record NW_020451171.1, read on the forward strand.
GACTGATTATAGCCAACTGTAATAGTTTGTGTGGCAGTAAAACTCCTGGAAAATGCTCAACTGTGTGCCAAATGACAGTACCCTGAAATAATTAAGGTAATCGGTGTGCTTGGGTAACTCCAGTAACAGTTGCGTGGACACTTTCCCTGGAATAAATGTGGGAAAATGTGTTATCAAGTAGTCCCTATTTTTAACGACTGCCACAACCCAACCAGCAATTTAGTGCTTAATTGTTGTAGGTGGCGGTGTTCTAAACTGCTTCTTCATATCTACATAGGGATGAGAAAAGCAGTTGCAACAAGATGAGAATCGGACCCTATTTTTTAACTGGAATTAAATCCTCAATTCTAAAGAGTGAGGTGGTGTTCTGTTTGTTTGTTTGTTTTTCCCAATATTTGCCCTTTCTATTGAATCAGTGTATTAGTACTGGAGTTAATCAAAACCTCAAATTTCTTTAACTGAGCCTAAAAATCTATTTTGGAATAGATTCACCTGCTAGCCATTTAAATGTTAGGCCTCTAGCATAAGCCATTTAGACACCTGTCAGCTTCTATGGTCAAAGGAGAGAAACAGATGCATGCAGACATTAATTCATCTTATCTTAAGTGTCTGAGAGGTCTATATGTACATCTGCCTCTCCACTGATGATGGTGGGGAACAGAGGAACTTAGATTACGTACCTAACATTTAGGTGGCTGACAGTGAAGGAGACTAATCTTGTTTCAGTACAAAAAAAAAATTAAAAGAATGTTTTCTCTTAATTATGCCTTCATGCCCTGTCTTTGTCATATTCCTTCCCCTTCTTTCTCCACTGTCAATTCTGAGGCCCTTTTCATTTTTCACAAATCACTTTTGCCTTCTTTATCTCCTTCCATATTATCTGGCAGTCCCAGAATATTGCCCTGTTTTGGGGGACCTAGGCAACATAACTTTTCCTTTTGCAAATCTATCCTCAAAGCAGCTGCCACTTTACTCATTATCAATAAAAATAAATAAATATCTATTCTGAATGAGAATTTTATCATACATTTCTGTCTGGGATAGAAAGCTTGTTGGGACATGGAAAGAGAGGAGGGATGTTCAGGGTGATGTATTGCCAGCTGTCCAGATACAACCATAGTGCCTGAGGTTTTCAAATTATGTCTATAATAGCAGCAGAAGACTAAGGCTATTCTTAGATGCGTTTTTAAGCAGGTTTCTTTTTGCATTTCTAAAAAGCATTTTCAGGCCCTCCAGGAGGAAACCCACTGCTTCTGCTAAAAGCCAGCTTGACTTTAATAGAGTTGGCTGTACTTTGGCCAAAATAACCAGTACACACCTTGTGATGACTTGGCTTCACACGGAGAAGTAAACAGGGATATTTAGAGAAATGCTAGCAATAAGCCATGAGGGTTAGATTTGATCCTTGTGTAACACTGATTATTATTATGGCCTGAATGAATCTGGTCCTAGGATTCCTAACCTTGGGACTTCTGGAACCAACAGGGATTTTTAGATTGCACCCTTTAGATGTATATCACTTGCACCGATGTTTTCTTCCTCTACTTTCAGATTAAAATGTTCCTTGTCCATCTTAATGCTAATCTGTTTCATATTTTCTTCTCAGTGTCTCACAAGTATCCGTTTTGTTTAATAGCTGAAACCATGCATACTCTTGAATGCACAGAACCAATGATATTTTCAGAGTAACTCTTCTTTTCAAATGCTGTGTGTTGAATGGCATCTTTTGGAGATATCTTACTAATACAGCTGGTCCAAAGTTAGAATGGATACTTCATGGGAAATTCCAAGGTGGAGACTCTCTTTATCCTGAATCATGGCAGAAACTCAAAACGATGACTTTCTTGCAACAAACAGTGCCCAAAAGATGTGGAAATACCGAACCAGTCCCATGTGTGATGTGAGTGGATGGTGTCTTAACGCAGGGCCTCCTGATGGGTGTAGTTTTTCTAACCTTTTCCTTCACAGTGGGCTTGACTCTAATTCCCATGATGTGTTATGGCAATGAGGCTCCAATAATGCACTGCAGCTATGTGTTGCAGGAGCTGCTGTTTTGGAAAAGAGCAGAGACATGATCTATCCATGCTAGCCCGCATTTCAGGCAGATTCATTTCACGTGCGGAGCCAAATTATAAATAAACCTTTTAAACCTCCTGAGCCATTTTGAGTTCAATACAAACATATAGAATATATATATATATGTATTAAAATGAATAGAAGCAAAATATTTTCCTTCCACTTCCCAGAAGGGAAAATTGAGAACTTCAGCAAAATCAGATTCCTTATAAAAATTTCACAGAAACCACACAGGCTTAGAAAAATAACTCCAAGAAGCAAGGGCAGTAAAATCTTACTACAGGTGTCAACACGGGCAGTAAGTCTGCTTCTCCCTATTAACTGCATGGACAGCAAGGTTTTGGCAGGGCTGAATTGGAGGCAGCCTGCGCTGATCATCACTTTCTTGAATTCAGATATTATAGGCAAGATTTGTCTGCTTTTACTTAGGCAGTTACAAGTTAAATGTTTTGAGTCAGTGAGCAGATCCCTCAGGTCCATTTACATTCAGTGGAGGAAGGCAAGGCATGTTCAGAGAGCGATTCCCTGCATCTTATAAGAAGAAGCATGAGTCACCCTCTGGGTGTGCCAATTCCTCTCTACTCCCTTCAAACAGAGCCTGGAGTAACTGGCTCAGACTTGCATTTCTAATATGATCAAATTTAGGTAAGGAGTACCTTACCCAGGTAGCGTCCGACACCCACAGTGTCTTAGTTAAGCACCCGCAGCAGCCGACCTGAATTGACCCTGTTGTCACTAAGAATCACTGCCGTTATCGAAGAGTCTGTTTTGGCACTCCTCAGCATATGAAATTATTAACAACCATGAGTTTTCAAAAATCACCAGATTTAAAACTTAAATTCTTATTTCATTGTTGGTTGGTTTTAGGACTGTTGCAGGTCCTATTTGCAGATTCATAGCCAACACCATAAGACTTTTTTTTTTTTTTTTTCATTTTGTTAAAATCACCTTCCTGGGGGTGGGTTTCTAAAAAACCTCCAAACCAAAAACCTTGCATTTCATGTCACCCTCAGTGAAATGATACAAGTTAGCAACAAGAGAAAAATTCCACCACCAGTACACATGAAGTTTTTTACTCTTTCCTCATCCTTTGTACTTGTTTTATRTGGGCATCAGTATGCAAACCAACAAAGATTCTGGAACATTTGCATTCAAAAGGAGATTTTTTTCAGGAAAGAGCTGAGTTTAACAAAAACAAACAAACAAAAAAGAGTGGGGGTTGCTCAAGGGGGGGTGTTGTTCCCCAAACAGTTATAGCAACCTTTTCTGAAGACCTTAAGACTCAATGACGATATAGTCAATGTTTGTTTAGATACTTCAGGTATTATAGTGCATGTAATATCCAGAAATTTTCTTTAAGACTATGATTACTGTGTTTTAGTGTAATTATGAGTACTTTAGAAGCACAGAATTTTCACTTTTTTCATCTCTCTGATCAYGTACATGTGTTTTGGGATGCCTGTCAGGAAAATTTGAGCAATACATTTCAACAGCAATAACCTTTAGAATAAAAAAGTACTTGCTAAAACAGGCAAAAAAGCCAACATTCTAAGTGCCCAAATCAAAAATGGTTAAAAAATCATGCTGAAGCAGTAGGGAAGAGTTTGAATAMAGCACTTTATTTGGAGGAACTATTTATTTCTCTGTATTTTTCTATAATAACAAAATCATAGATTAAAATTTTATTTTATGAGAGAACAATTATAATTATTCTTAGAATCAGTTCAAACAAGCTTCTGCTTGGCTCAGTTCTTAGGAGCTTCTGTTCCAAAGGTTCTCAAAATGTTGTAAGAATTAGATATTATTTCAAAGCAGCCATTTCTGTAGCGGCTGCTTGTGTTGGAGACATAGTCTTGGTTTGAGGAGGTAAAAATAGGTGAGGGGAAATACTGATCCCAGAGTTGGAAAGGGCRCAAACAGTGGGGGAAGGCAGCTAATAGTTTTTTAGAGTTTGTCCTTGAAATCTTGCCATCATGGTCTATGCCTGGAATGTGTTGTCCTGAATTTTTTTCTGGTTTTATCAATATACCAATTTCTGGTTTCTGGTTCCATGCAGAGCTAGCTGGATTCAATAGTATTTATTGTCTGGATTAGTGCCATGTTGCCACCCTCAGCTAGTGCCATACACAAGAAGCGAGACTCAGGTCCAGAATCAGAAACCTAAATTTAGGTGTGTGCTTGTAAGGATACCCACATGTAAGGTCACGGGTGGCTCTGTTCAGTTGTCTCTTACCCCTGTTCCGCAATTATGTGTGTGTGAATTCTTGCTTCTTGCCAACTCTCATAATGGCTCAAGTTCCAGGAGTGGAGTCATATTATTAATGAGAAGAAAGAAAGCAAAAGACAGGAGTGACAACAGGAGACAGATGGGGACTCAGAAAACAGTCTATAAAAACTTGGGATTTTTTTCTCTAAACTCTAGGCCTAGGTTCCACCATCAATTTTCTTTTATACTGCATTTATTATTTTTCTGGAAGTACCTGAAAATAACATCCTATATATATAGTTCCTAAAATAGGGTTAGAGTTGTTGTTTTTAAAGAATGTTTTATACCTTCCAACACTAGTCAAGTAAGAGCCATGCTTCCCCCATGATTCATGGTTAATAGCATACTTTCTTTAGACAGCTTTATTTATCCTACAATAACATACAAAATATGCCCCAACTGGCTTTATTTTTAGCCAGTTTTATGTTGGCATTTCTTTAACAGCACATAGAGGGAGGGGTATAGGGGGAGTCAATAAAGAATGTGAAAATGTGTCCTTCTATAAAAACCAAGCCTGAAGTAGCAGTTGGACTTTGGCACACGTGTGGCCTATTATTGCCTTCTGTCGTAATCAGCCTTCTGGCAGAGCAATAACATCAAGGTGTTGTTTATACACTATAAAATGCTAAAATGGCATTGTAAAGATTAGCTGGAAGGTGAGGGTTGTTTTGTTTTGCTTTTTTTCCTCCCCTTTCTGTTCTTGCAACAAAGAAATACGGCACGTGAAAATGGCTCTTCTCAATACTTTCARTGGCTCTTTAATGGAAAAACTGTTACCTGCAGAGAGGTAGTGTGGCCCAATGCCTAAAGGGACTAAGAAGAAGGACATTTTATTTTGCTTGAATCCCCAGTTTTCCCACAAGTGTGTTTTGTGACCTGGGTTCACATCACCCCCGCGTGCCTCTTACCTCTACCAGAGCTCAGCACAACTGGGAGTTCACGCACCGAGGGCCCTAACAGCACTATTAAGTCCCTGCACTACAAACAATTCAGCCTAAGATAAGTATCAGCATTACATGTTTGTTTTTTTTAATCTTGACCAATGTTTTTAAAAGCTGTTGTCGTATCAATGCTGTAACTAATGCCAATGTAATAATGAGATGTTTTGGAATTGTCCTTTGGGATTCAGTTTTGCGGTGTGCTGAGTTTTTTGTGAAAATTAAAATAATCACCAGTGCCCAGGGGACTACATGATAGCACCATCAAGTAGTATCATCAAAGTCAYCAGTCTAAATTTCCTAATCCAGCAGTGGGTTCAGTGTCTCTGAGTCAGTTTAGCCCTTGTGTATATGAGGTGTACAGGAGGTTTTTTTAATAACAAATTAGTGCTTCCAGCTTGAATGGAAGCAACTGTGGTCAGAACTTCCTTGGAGTAACAGACATCATCCCCATGATACTAGGAGAGGATAAGACTGTTACTCGCAAGCATCGAAGAGATATTTACTCTGGGCTTGATTCAGCTGCCCACAGATTAGATTTATAATGTCATCTGAGATACCCCAGAGTGTTCAAAACATTTTTGCAGAGCTCACAGATATGATGCAGAAACTATAAGACCCTCCTGGTGTGACAGCTGGAGGCCAGCCAGGATACATACAGAATATAAAACGGCATTAGATGCCTGTGTGTGGGCAACTGAATCAAGCCCCTKGTGTCTCCTCCCACATTTCCCTCATAGTAACAACATATTTTGTCATCAAAAAGACTTCTTGAGGTGAAGAGATGGAGTTCATGGCAAGCACAGCATTCAGCAATAAAGGCCTTAAATTCATAGATTGAAGGGTCTGAGCTATGCTTTCCAGAACACTTAATCAAAATTCAGAACAGCATGGAAGAAATAAAGTTGGAAAATTACAATTCTGAATTTCTAAACATTCCCCAGAATACTTGTGTGCCATCTCCCCAGTTCGCTTTAGCATGTTCATTCCTCTGTTGTCAATTTGCTGGGTCACAGCTGGTTCCTGAAGAGTAACCCAGGCAGTGGGAATATTTTTAAAGTCTTAGTTGCTTTCCTGGGGGAAGAAAGTAGGGTTATAGCTTTAAACAACCACAAGGAAAAAAGATGCTTTATTGACTCTGTTATATTGATTTTCTTTATCACGTTATTTTGTGCCGAACACATGTCAGATGATTTGTGGCACATGATGCCAAAACACTAGTTTCAAAATCTGGGAGCTTTCCCTGTCTCCAGAAAGCCCTGAGCAGCAGACTCCTGGGAGCTGGGAAGGTGTCTTCCCAGATACTCCAGTCAAACCACTCAGCACTTGTTCTGTTTCTTATATTCTTTCCCTAAACATCTGTTACTGATCACTGTCGGAGGCAGGATACCAGGCTAAAATGAGTTTTGGTCTGGCCTAATGATTATGTCCTTGTGCAATAAATAAATATTTCCATGACACAAACTACATTCACATGAGTAGTCTTTACTCATAGCACCTTCTTCTGATTGGGAAGGAAGGTGGAAACAGGGGAAAGCCTTGGGCTGGACAGAGCCTCAAGAGGTTATTTAGTCATTCCCCCTACCTGAAATTAGCTTCAATTATTTCTAAACCATTCATGGCAGATATTTGTCTAACTAGTTTGTAACAACCTTCTGTGATGGAAACCCAGTCTCCCCAGTGCTCATTGCCCTAACAGCTGGAAACATTTTCCTCATCTCCAAGCTAAATCCCCTTTGCTACCATTTAAGACCAGACTGACTCTCCTATCCTCAGTAGACGTGGAAAATGGCTTATTCTTGACTTCTTTCCAACAGATTTTTTTCATATTTTAAGGTTTTCACAATTCTTTTTTTCATTTCCTTTCTAAACTAACATCCTCATACTCATTAGTCTTTTCTGATAGGCCATAATTTCTAGTACCTGAGATCATTCCTATTGCTCTCCTTTTGATTTTCTTCTGTTGGTCCACCCTTCATTTGAAATATAAAGTCCCTAAATGTTGATAGTACCATAAGGAAGATTTATGCCATTTGAAAGAGGCAGGGGAAGATCTTGTTTGCATGTTTAAGTATGACGTTTGCTTTTTTACAAAGGTATGATAGGGCCACTAATTTCAATGGGACTCCTTGCTTCAGCAAGATCAGCTTACATCAATATTTTCAAAGAAGAGGTCCTAAATAAACAAAGACCAGATCAAGGAAATAGACCCTAAAACATCAAAGAAATGATCAGACATCATTTATTAGCACCACCATCACAGCGCATCAGATTTGATTTCACACTTCCATGTTGCAAAGGGTGAGTTATGGTTCTCTGCTTAATGTACTCCAAGTAGCATGCACCCAGAGAGATGGCAGTGTTTTAATTAAAATTGGTAAAGCCTCTCTGAAAATTAGTCTGGGGGAAACCCATCTTGTCGAATGCAGATCTGCCAGGTTTTGGCTGGAGGCTGAAGGAGGTTTGCAGGGGCTAGGGAGCCTCTTCAGGGCTGATGGGAGCCTGGGAGCAGACTCACACTGGTRCAATCAGTTCTGCTGAATGAAAAAGTACTCAAGGAAAGAAAACATCTTTAATTACCAAAATGGCATCACGTGCAAGCAGAAAGTCAGTGAAGGGCTGGCCTCCCATGTAGTGTTTGGAAGACACAAAAATCCTTATCTCATTTTGCATACATTTGATGGCGAAAGATAACTTGGCTTCCTGCCCCTTCTCTCTTCTGAATTCTGGCCAGTGTGTTCTCTGCAGCAGAAATAATTCCCTATTTAATATTAATGTGGCCACACCAGGAACCTGCCTCTACCTACTCGGTGTCCTAAAGATAACTGGTGAAATTTGAGCCTAGGAGGGAAGAATGAGGTGAAGTCATCCTCCAGCTAATGCAAGCACAAGTTTGGGACAGAGTTGTAATGCACAGAAGCCATGAGGGAAGTTCTTACGGGTACGGATGGACCAGCTCAGCCCTGGACACATCACCACAGTCTGGAGTCTTTTCCAGCCCTGTGACTGCCTTCTCTCTTCTCACACTCCAGTGTTAGTTGCCCTGAAGATATTTCTCTATCCTCTAAATTTATTTCCACTCTTATCAGAGGGAAAGGATACCTTTGGTCTCGCTCGGCTGGGGAAAGCTGAAAGAGCGGAAGAGGCCCATAGATATATATGCAGTGCCGCCTGCTGATGCTCAAGAGCAAAGCTAGTGCTACTGCTGTGGTGTACGTCGAAGGGCTGCTCTGCCATCTCAGCTGCCTCCCCAGCTCCACCCATGGACACGGTCCCTGGGCAGGAGCTCCAAGTGGCTGCGCAGGAGCCTAAGGCAGGAGATCAGGCCAGAAGCATCAGCTGTGCTATAAAAAATGCTAATTTGCTGAAATTGAGTTTATTTGGAAGTAACGTCTTCACGTTAGAGAGGACTGAGTTGCTCACATYCCCCCTAGCTTTTCCGGTGCTTCGTTCCCTCCCTAGTTTCACTATGCTCTGTTTTTCCACCTGGCCTTTCACCTGCAGACACACCGAGCCAAGTGCAAAAGATGGGCTTTGTGTTAACGGCAGCCACCAGTTGGCAGGAGTAAGCTACCTGCCCCATTAAAAGCCTGTCACCTCTGCTGTCAGCTTTACAGAAACTTTAAATCCCAGTAAAATGAAACACTAACAGCTGCCTGTTATTGCAGATTGTGCCCTGTATTATTCCGTCTGTGCTGTAGTGAAGTTTACTGTAGAAGGGRAAAAAAAAAAAATCACACTCTCCGCCTTGCCAGAAGCAAGATGTGCATCTGGAGAAGTTTTCCCAGTGAGCAAAAATTGGACATAAAGCCATATTATGAGGAAATTGCATTTTATCTCACATTTCCCATTCTGCATGAGCAATTATTTATGTGACTGCATGCGTTTAGTCTGTATGTGTGTGTGTCTGCTTGTGACTTCAAACCAGAGCTAGTTTTGCACAGAATTTGACTGTAGACAAAGACTAAATAAAAGAAAAAAAGAAAATAATAAAAGAACCCCACATGCACCCAGAAAAAATCAACTTTCACCAAGAGAAAAGCCCCTTTTGTCTTTGCATATGCAGTAGCTCTGCAAAGAACAGCCCATTCTTTGTTGCCATCCACAGAGACATTATTTTATTCGACACCCATAGAGCTGCACAAATGAGAGTCAGCAGGCATCAAGCCGTCCTCTTGGAAAAAGAGTTGGCATCTCCCTCCCTGGCACATCTGGTGAGTTTGAATGGCATTTGCTGGCATGGCTTTGCAAAATTAATTACATTCCAAAGCCTTGTCACAAACAATAAACCCTTGTGCCAAACGCTGATCTTTTGCTTTCTGCCAGATGTAATGCATCTGCTTCTCTTTATCAGGTTTAATCCTATTTGGCATCGGTAGTGCAGTAAACAATGCTGTGGAAGTTGGAAATGAAAAGTGGAAGAATGCGGGAAGGCACTGAACAGAAGTAGAGGGAGAGATGTCACATCGTTAAGACACTCAGCCGTGGAACAGCTGGATGACATGGGACTCAGCCATGGAGAAAAAGGCCATTCCCTCTTAACCAGCTTGCGTCGGGCAGCAATGCGGGAAATAGCCCCATGACAAACTTTCTGATAGGAGAGGAAATCCTACTGGATAGGGCTGGGTATTGAGTGTCTTCGTTTCCATGCCTAGTTTTGTCATTGACTTTGCTCTATAACCTGGTGCAGGGAGATGTCTGGCAATGCCATTCCTTAAACCCAGGTAGGGTTCAGTCCAGAAGGAGAACGAAGATGCAGGGATGTTCCTGTCCTATTTTCCTTCTTTTATTCTTAGGGCTACCAGGCACTAAACCACCTCCCAGTGCAAGCTAGAATGGCTCAGACTGTACCAAGGCTGTTGTCCCAAGGCACTAGCCAACTGTGATACCTCAAGTACTGCTCAATGGCCAGCCAAAATCGTGGTCTCACCTTCAACACGAGCCTGAGGTGTCTCATTATGTCCTCGTCCAGCTGAAGGGTCCTCAGCAATGAGGAAATGACCAAGTGGGATTCCAAGACAGGTCTCAAAGTGAACCCAAAACTGAAAGTGAAAACCATTTTGAACCCTTATTTTTCCCCGTGCGAGAACTTCATCAGAGCAACCGTTCAAATTCTTTGTGAAAGCTGAGCCAAAACTGAATGGGGCTCAAAACCAAATTGAATCCCCCTGCCACCACCACCAAGTAGTGKTTTTTGAGAAGATATTGCTGTGGTGGAGGACTTGGTGCTGTTACTGCTGTTACTCCCTCAGACCCCATGGGGCCATGCGTTCCAGCTTCCCTCTCAGCAAGCCTGGTGTATCTCACTGTATAGAAATACCCATGTCCTTCTCTTTCTTTCCTAAATATATGTTCAGTGGTGCACATGGCTGAGGGCCTGTGACCCACTTCTGTCATTAAATTCTGTCTCCTGCTCTCCCTACTGTTGCTTCGGTGTCAGCTGGGACCTAGCTCAACAGCTCAGTTTCTCTTGAATTCATTAAATGAAGCACACAGTGATAAGGTTGACACTACTGGGAACACAAACTTTGGCTGGATTCTGGTAGAGGACCAGGAAAAAGAAGTCTGACGTCCCTTTCCAGCGGAATCTGTGGTCTCCAGTGATGCCTCTGTCATACAACCCTTTTCATTTTTGAATATTATATTTTTCAACAGGAATAATTTGTAACTACTGCAGAGCTAGCAGACACTGACTGGTGTGAGCTGGAGATGAACCAAAACAGTTTCAGTCACAGGTGTACTGGAACTGAAGCAAAATTCACTAGTTCAATGGTCGTCTCTTCAGACGTATTGAAGTCAAACATGCATGACTGAAAAAAGCAGAAAGGAGAATGAATGAGGGAGCATGAGATTGGATTTCAGTTTGCCTGTCTAATTTGTAACATTTTTTCTATTTCAGTTCACAGACGTTAATAGATTGACCTGGCTGATGTATGTAGAGTGCTTTCCCACCTGGGTCAAAAATTTCTGTAGAAGTTCAATATATGGATGCCAGTTTGGACTCATACCTGCTATGCAACACCACAGTTTTATCTTTACTTAAGCTTTAATACAGAGAGGCAATACATCTGGGCAATAGATGGCTGCTAGTAATTCTTTCCCTTCTTGTGTTTGAGTTGCAGGGAGAGGTCACTAGTTGGGTATTTTCAATAGCTGCTACTGTGAGACAGTCCAGATCTCACCCTGCGGGAACAGCCCAGAATACACCGTGCGCCCCAGAGAAGAGGACTAAACGAAACAGCTCTGAGGGCCTCTACCAAAGATACTTGTTGTCCAAAAGGAAAATGACAAGTTGCAGGATGAAAGGAAATAGGAAAGCCAGGATCCAAGAAGAGGCTAGCAAGAAGTTTCTAGAAGTTGCAAGAAACAGGGTTTTTTTTGTTTTGGTTTTGGTTTTTCATTTGAACACCTTAAAAGGATGTGAGAGTGGCCTTAACTTTTCAAAGGTTAATCTGGAAGAGGGTTCAAAGTTTGTCTGTGATTATTGCAATTTAGCTTCTTTGCCCACTGAACGCAATTCACTACCCCCTGAATCCCCCAGTCCCTGACAATTTCTGCTTAGTTCAGAGTTAGAGAGTGGGTGACCTTCAAGCTCTAGTTTAAGACTCTGAAGATCTGAGTTCTACTTTCATCTCTGTGACCGAGTCAGCAGGGACAAGTCACTCACTGCCATGCATTTCAGCTTCCCTGACTGAAAAATGTAAATAAAAATAATGGCAAACTCAGTAAATTGCTCTGAGATCTACAGACAAAAAGTACTATATGAGAACTCAGTGGCATTATCTGCAGGATAAATAGCTTTGCTGGTAACACCTTTCTGAGACTGTGACACGCAATGAAAACCATTGTGATATCTTTCCTGTTAGGAAATGACTTTTTGGGCCTGCTCCTCTTTCCACTGACTTTCCACTGGCCGTTGGGTATGACCTTGAATAACCCCGCGATGTCTACGGGGCTTTCTGAAAGCCCAGCCATTGGCCTGAGAGCTCTGTGCTAGCTTCAGGCTTGCGGATGACGTGCACAATTAAAACTTTGGTGTAGTTCATGTTCCCTCTCTCACTGGCCTTCCGTCAGAAAACAGCAGTCATAAGTTTTTGGAGGGAAGGAGAGACTTTTAAATTCTATATTCATGCATTATCTACTACAGTGATGTCATGGACCATCACTGGAATGGCTAAAGACTATGGAAATATGCAGAAAAATAAAAATATAAAGACTATAACTTCAAAGGGAAATCCTACCCATCTTAATTCCTTCTCCTACTAATTTTATTGAATAGACAGATGAGGAAGTTGCAACTCACTTTGCGACGTTTTTATTTGATGTGTGTTAATATTCACATGCAATTGCAGTAATCAGTGTGCATGCATGGGTCATCCTAGAAAACCTCAGAGTCAGATGGCAGCCACAGACATCATGGTATGCGATCTGCTTCCAGCTGCAGAAAGTTAAACTTGTTCTGCATATTCTGAGGAGCTATAGACCCAGTCCTTCAYGCTTCCATTTTTTCGAATGCATAGTCTGTTCCTATTATGAATTTTTCAATAATTACATCTGTACCAAAATGAACTGTGGCCTTTTTCTCTTTGTTAACTCTTCTCCGACATTGTCCAGGGCCAGATAATGCAGAAGATCCACTGAAGATAATTAACAAATAACTACTTCTGTCAGGGGCTTTCTTCTGTCTGTCATTCCCTTCATAGGCTGTTACCTTCTACCTATCTTTATTTATCCACCTACATGCCTAGACGGTCTTGTCCTGAATGGTCTGTTGCACCTGTCAAGTTTTACAAGTTAATGAAGAACGTAATAAATATATTTTCTTTTCTTTTTTCTATTTTGTTGTCTTTCACCTTTATCAAATATAGCCCTACTGCTGCGTTAGAAAAAAAGATTAAGAGTTCTGCAGCATTCCTTTTTTATATACAACATTTCCTCTTTTGGTCATTTTAGCTTTGATTCAAAATCCTTTGACAAGTATGGGAAGACAACCAAATCTCACCGAAGTCGGTAGGTATTCGTACCCTGCAAACTGCAGCCTGCTGGAACCTGTGTAACTCAGCGCACCAGTACTTGATTTCCCTGTTGTCACTTTCAGACCACTATATTTCTCTCCACATTGTTATCTATACAATTTTGTTGCAATAACTGAATACCTTTAGGAGTTGCATGGCACCGCACTTATGAGGTTTAAAGATTTCCTCTTCCACTGCAGAAAAGTTAATTGCACTGGGGCTCTGCTTTGCCAGCACCTATTAGCACAGAAGCTGAAACTGCAGCTTAACATTCAGGCCATGCGCACGGAGTCTGACTTGTTGACACCTCCTCAAGTACCTACCTACTCTCCAGCATCCCTTGCTCCTTTCTGAAGCTCCATGCAGGTTGCTACAAGAGTTCACAAATGTCGGAATTTTGTTTTACAGCTATGAAATAAAAGCGGTGCTTTTATTAAATAAAAGAAGGAGATTTTAGATCACTATACATGTTTACATCCAAAGAAGGGCCACCTAGTTCAGTTATACTTGGGCAGCCTGAGATCCAAACCCCATTCCCCAGTTTACGTGAATCTGCAGGCATATCAATTTACTCTCGCTTGCAGAAAACAAAACATTTTTTCATCATTTGCAGCTATATAATTAGAAGAGGATTTAAAAAAAATTAGACACTTCTTTATTATTTTAATAACTGGTCATCAGCTTCTAAACTGGAGGCTAAAGGAAGTGGCAGGACGGGTACCTGAGAATGGAAGAGTGTTGGGATCTCTTAAGAGATCTCTTATTGATGATAAAAGCGGAGCCTGTTGGTTTTTCAGCTGTGAAACAAAGAAACCCTARAAGCAAATGGAATAGCAAAAGAACAACACTGTCACTTCTGATTTCAGTGACTATCAAAATCCAAACCCCAGTGATTTTGCGCAATTAGGAAGAGAAACAGGCAGTGTGATAAGGCATCATTCTCTTTCAGGCAACACCTTACTCTAAAAGTCTTTTTGCACTGTATGTGAGTTATACTTCCTAGAGTGTATCTTTGCCTTGGAAACAACTTAGAGAAAGGCTCAAAAATATTTGCCATATGCTGGAAATGGGGAACTGTTGCTCAGAGAAAATCAGGGCTACACTGACAAGCAAGGTTTAGGTCTTTTCTTGGTAGCAACCAATTTTAAGTCACCTTTTCCCCAAACCCAAGTAAAACTTACGCCCCTCCATCAGCTGAATGTTCACGCTACCCCCAGGCTGGGCTGTCAGCATTAGGAGAGTAGGTGAGAATGAGACTCCAGTGCTTCCTCTTCCTCCTCAGGCTATGGGTAGGACAGTGAAAAATGGCATGTGCCGGACACAGATATCTAATCGTGTCCCCATAGGTGGGTTTAGGCACAAGAAAACCTTCAAGCTGTTCCGTCCATCTGCAGCAGCAGAAGTTCACCACGTTAACCTAGTTCACCAAGTTGTCTGGGAAGATGCTAGGCAGCTGCAGAGGGGAACCGTACTCTCCTACGCTCTAAGCTAGTATGTTAGCCCTTATGCCTTGATCTTTCTGTGTTTTCACATTTTCTGGAAAATAAAAAACACTCCTGGATTCTAGAAACTCTGCATTAACTCCATATGTATATATATACACACATATATATTCTTATTACTGTTATTTAGTCAACAACTGTTATCTAACTAGCACAATAGCTGTAATCCCAGCCTCAAGGACAACACTAGCATTATCCCACCRCTTCCCCCTGCGGCACTTCCATAGACTTTAACTTTATCAATCTTTTCTTGTCGTTCAGCTTATATTTTCCCGAGTCCAATGTTTATGGAATACCTGCCATGGAGTCAGCTTCATTTATTCCTGTTTAATTCCTTAAGTGCTCTCATAGGTTTCTAATGTTATGTATCTAATTATTTCTGTACTCATCATCCAAAACCACTATCAGTTAAACCTCACCTCACCATGACCTTGGAAAGTGTTACATCTTTCTGAGGAAGATGCTAGTGATGTGCCCTACTTCGTATAGCAAATTAGAATGGCGTGAAGAATCAGGCAGCTTGGCTACAAAGCCTTTGCTTAGTCCGTGAGACCCTTTTTTTGAAAAAGATGGGTAAAGTGGTTTAGTTCCATGAAATAAAAGTACAGCCTAAACTGGGTGAAGTTAATAAACAGTTGGGAAAGTGCAGGACATTGAAAGGACAAGTAGGCATTTAAATGCTGGTAAAACTCAGTGGAATCAGGTACCTAACTCTCATTAATGCTTTTGAAAATATTCCCCAAAACTCGTATGCAAGCAGCAGCATGTCGGATAGCTTGGACAGCCCTGACTCTGCGCACCACGGATGTGAATTCAGGATAATGACAACTGGGAAATTGCAGGGTTGCAGTAGCATAAAACTGGGGTAAAATATAGAACCAGGTCTTCTGAGTTCATAACAGGATGTAATATTGATGTTTCCACTGAGCAAGTCATAGCTTCTCCATTCACACACAAAAAAAGTGAAAGAAAGAGAAAAAAAAAAAGCTGCAGAAGCCTGCAGAAGGGGTGCTGGGGACAGGGGAGGAATGCAGGCTGTCCCTTGATGATTAACGATTACTGGACAGACCCAAAATCTGAAACGACCAGACAGACCAGTGTCCAGTAAGTGACAGACCATATAATTACCAAATTACAGAGTATAAAAACCACTGACTGCTTCCAATTATAATGTGAAAGGGCAACTTCACAGTTGTGCCACTTAGCCRTGCTGGGGAAAGGCAAAGGAAAATGTGTTAAAGGCCTAATGAGGTGTGTGGGTGGAAGTTAGTGCCATAGTTTACGGCTGTTCAGGTTGTTAGTTCCTACAACGTGTCACTATTCGAGAGAGAGAGAAGGAAAAAGGGAGGGAGACGGAGATCGGAGGCTTTGTCGGGGGAGGCGTTTTCTCACCGGGCTAACAGAAACGAGTGCAAGCAAAGATTTGCTTTCTCTAACTTCTTCCTGAACAGATTTGACAGTATATTTTAAAAGAGCCATTTAAGATTCCCAGACAGTTCCAGTAATTGATTCCGCATTTTTACAATCCAGGAGACATACTTGTTTATTTTAGCAGGCTGGGGAATTGTTCCCTCAAAGCCCTTAAAAAGCGCAATAGGGGAAAAAAAAAAAAGAGAGAGAGATAGGGGGCCTTGGTATATCAGCAGGAACAGACAGCGCAGAGGAACTATATAAAATGTTAGCTGAAACCCCAGCCCCGAAGACAAGATGTCAGAGGTGGCCTTTCCCAGGCTTGTCAGATCTGATCCACGGAGCACGAGCCTCACGCAGCTGCCCCTCTTGCGTGCTCCCACCTTTGGGGACTCATCTCCTGCACTTCGGCAACGCGGTGGCCCTGGGACCGCTCATTGGGCAGAGCGCGGGCTGCAATATCCAACGCTTCATGCGCACCCCGGGATCACCCCGACTATACAACCTATTCAAAGAGACCGTGCAATCCACGGAGAAATAGGAATAAATAGCTATTTGCTGGTCGGTGATGACACTGCAGTATGAGCCCCTTGGGACCCCGTTCAGATTAGCCGGACTCGCATGCTCCTTGCAGTCTGGAAAGRCTCTAAATCTTGAATTATTAAGAAGTACCTGGCATTAAAATGGAAGGGCTCCCCGAAAGAGGTTGGGACACATAGATTTTTTGCTGCTGTTTTTTTCTTGTTTTTCCAGAATAAGAAGACCATACATCCTATAAGTGTGTTCAAAGGGGTGAGGGGGAGGAGGCTGTCTTGCTTTTATTCTTGAGCAAGGGTACTGCAGAATTTCTGTTTCTTGGGAAAAGTCACATTCTGGTTTGGTTCTACTTTGGAATCAAAGTGTTAAAGTCTCTGCAAGATGGGAATTGAAGAGAGAAAAGCAATGAAATAGGACGTGCTTTGGAAAGACCAAGACGAGAAGGTAAACATTCAGTGCTGGAACCAAGAAAGGAACTAAGTGCCCTGCAAAGAATTTAGGTGACCTATCCCAAGTGTCTTGAACACGTGGGTTAGGGGATCTCCCATACCGGGCAGCCTCTCTTGTTCCAAGGTACACAGAGAAAAGATGCAAAGCCCTGCATCTGCTAAAGCCTTTTCTGTGTCTCTCCATCAGTCTAGGATAATTTTCTTTTCCCTGAATATCCAAAACAGCTATTTCCCTAATTACTACACTAACTGCTTATCTCCTTTCCTTGTTCAAACTGTCACAGTTTCATTCCTACACAAGTGAGAGATTTTTTTTTTGATCTGGAAAAATAAGGTTTTCAGTCGACAGCGAGCACATTAATACCAGCCTTTCATGTTTATATTATTTCGCAGTGTCTTGTGGCACATCATTTTGTGTGCAGCAGCTATTGGAGTGCCRTGTTGTGACACCACAAACTGCACTGGAGCGGCTGTTGACATACCAAGAAATAATGTCAAAACAGAAAATATCGAGTGAAAAAAATGAAGTAAATTAAATTTTAAAAGTCCTTTTCCAATTTTTTTTTCCTCTAGATTGTTGTTTTCCTCGTGGCAAGTTCTCTTCCATGGAGAGATGAAAAAATGGCACTCATTTTGTTGAATTTGCTGTTTCTGACAGAAAACTATTAGAAAAAATAATCTGAGTTTTTCTCAGCATAAGAAGCCCATCACAGCAGAAACTGGGTCTTGGTCCTAGCCTGGACCCTCAGYGAGGAACAGGAGCCCTGCACCCAGGTGAGCTGGAGCCCATCGGTGTCTCTGGAAACCAGCTCAGGAGCTCATGGAGAATGGGAGGAATTAAGAACTCACAGGATAATTGCTGAGTGTATCTACAGCAGCAAACGAGCTAAGGGAAATGTTTTGCCTACGGAATAAATCCCTCAGATAGAGCTGAGTTTGGGTTGTTTTTAGACCCCRATGAAAAGTAGTCTGAGCCTTTTGTTTAACTTGGCTTTGGTGACAGAGGTTAGCTAGACACTTCTTTTACTTGCCCTGACATTCAAGGGTCTGGGAACTGTTTGTTTCTTCTCCTGAAGAGAGTGTGTTTTGGAAACAGGTTTATGGTAAGTCCCAGTTCCAGTTATGGCAACTGTGTAGGCTCTTTTTTTTCTTTTCTGGTTTGACTGACCTCTTTAAAGCAAAGGGCTTCGTGCCTGTTCACCGTGCAGCCAGGGAAACGATACCATATCACATATTTGGAGCAATGACATTTGGATTGCTTGCATGCACTTCCTGAGGACAGAAAGGGGATTTTTTTCAGTTGCCTGAAAGTCCTGAAGAAGCATATGCTCTGTTTTGCAAGGTTTCTGGGGCAGGCGAGAATTTTTAGGTGAAGGACTGAACAAGCAAAACCATTACAGATGCTAAGGAACAGTTTTGTCATGAGATTTAAATCACGCAGGGGGTGCAGCATCAGTCATTCTTTCCCTAATCTTTCCTTTTTCCTTCCTTAAAGAGCTATAATCCGAGAAGAGGGCTGGTGTTTGATATGGAGATGGYGCTGCTTTTATGGGATAAAGGAAGAAACTTTTCATAAGGGAGTGTTGTCAAGAGAAATTCTTCAGACCCTTCGAACCACACTGCACCGCTGTATATTATTTTCCACAGGGAGTGAAAGCAGCTGTATGTATGAGTTTCTCCGCAGTGACTTTTGCTTCCACAGGAAACTCTCCCGTTCAATATTTGAAATGGACTTTATATGGCAACACTCCACACTGGTACTTCCCAGAGGAGTCTAGGTACTTTCCTCAGACAAGAAAATCCAGCAGAAGGGTGGGCAACTTGGAGATTTTTCCCCTCTCTCTTACCAGAACTTGTGAAGTCTCACTTTGGCCACAGAGGGCTATATTACAGTTCTCACCTTCCAGCATCTATTACTCCTCAGTATGATAGTCTTCGAAATTTCCACACTACTGCAAGCATCGCAGCTCATATGCCGTAATAAAATGGCATCACACTGAAGTGGAAGTCACGCAATAATTACGGATATAATAAGCAGGCTGTACCTAGACTGTGAGCCAGAACAAGAAGTGGGGCTTGAAACCTGAAGTCAGTCCTGGGTGTCAACAGGGCTTGAATGTTAAACTTTTTAAAGTTAGTGAAAATATTGCCTATTTAAGCCTGTGTATCTTCCTCTGGTAGATGGAAATTGTGTGTGTGCCTTTTAGACAGGCTATTATCTTATGTGCTTTAAGCCGCAGATAATAAGATTGTCTAAAAAGGACATGTACAAACTCAGCTCTGGTATTAATTCTTCTTAAACTCAGCGATACTACACATTCTTTCCAGAAAAGGGCATATTCCTTGTGAGGCATCCGCAATTCTCTGCCTTCAACACATGCATTGCAGTAGGAGTCAGATATTTTTGCCCCAGTGTGCCAGGGCAAGCTCTAACAGCCTTGCCGGCATAGATAAAATTAACTTTGCCACCTTCTCCATGCTTGTAGAGCTAAGATCAAGCAAAAGATGCTCAAGGCATTTTTGAGAAATACTTCTCCTAACATAGATGACAGCGATTTGCACGTGTTTTCTGATTCTGTTTGGGACAGGAGAAGATTGAATAATTGTTTCTTGATCTGTAGATAAYTCTGGGAGCTACCAGTGCAGGAAGAGGTTACAGACTCTTCAGCATATTCTCCTTTAGCAAATTTGAACACTGGCTAGCTATCAAGGCTGTATGCACATGGGAAATGATGCTCTGTCCCAGAATGCATATTTAGACAGAAGGGATTGTACAGTTACTTTTTCCTTTTATATATAATTTCTCCTAATGGTTGTCAAGAAAGGCACAGTCTAAAATATGGGTATATCTGGATTCATTAGTGCATAGAGCTGAAGCAGTGACTAGTTAGCACTTAATTATTTTGGTGGGATGCAATTTTAATTTCATATGTGACATAAAAATTAGACCTGGAAAAGTCTCGCTGAGCTATTCAGACACCCGTTTATTACAAGCAAGAAGAGAAAGGAACCAAAACAAACTACATGAAGTTTCCACAGGAAGCAAAGAACAATCCAAAAGGCAGCAAGCCTGCCAGAAAAGACTCAAAACATTTGAAACAAAATAAAGATAAAACAAAAGGGGAAAAATCGTTTAAAGACATGTACACCAATTAATTTATAAGGAGTCTAGCATTCTGCTGGAGCATACCTACAACTCAATTAAAGAAACAGTGAACACAAGGCACTGTTCTGTAGGTGGGCTCAGAGAAAATGAATTGGAATATTGCTTATRTCAAAGAATAAGTCAAACAACAAAAACAACCCTTTATTTTGTAAAAAGGTGCTTAGATGTGAAGTTAAAAGGAAAATGGAGGAAGACAAGGTAAGGTTTTAGAATTAGACTTGGGAAAACTAGGCTCAGTTTCCCTCTCTGCCAAATATACCCTTTGAGCTTTTGCCTCAGTTTCCCATATTACAAATAGAAAATATTGTTATTGTCATCTGKCTTTTAAAAAATGAGTCTGTGGGCTAAATGGGCTATGAGTCATTAGGAGCAATACATGTTGCTTATTCTGTACTTGTACAGGGCCAGGGACATCGAGGAAGCTGATCACAGTTATTGCATTTATGCACTACCGGAATAAAAGGTTCAATATATGTTCAAATTTCCCATGCCCACATCTCTACTATCAATATAAAACATTCTGTTCCCTAAGGCGATGCATCATTTTTACAGTTATCAACATACTGCATTTAAGCTACCATCCTCAAGAGAAAAGCTTGCCTTTGTGGCATACTATACTTTCTGGGATTTTCTTCAGATTTCTAATAAAATGATCAGGAGCCCTACCAGCATTTTTGCAAAAGCTTCAGCAAAGCTGAAAACAAATGGTTAGGGAAAAGAAAAAAAAACCTTAAAACTTCCAAAACTGCTGAATTTGAAACAATGTCAAGACTTCTTACAAATRTACACTTGCTCTAAATAGAACAGGTCTGTTTCCCTCAACTTTTTAGCCTGCTGACATTTTTAATGGTGTTTACATATTTGCATAGATGACATGAACACAAGGGGAAATGAGGTGGATTGGAAAGATGACAGATAGAGCAATCAAACTTGCCTCAAGACACTCACTCATGCTTGAGTTCCTCATCTTTCTCTGGACCGACACTTCTTAGCGTCCTTGCTGTGCAGTTTCTGCAAGGGGTTAATGCTTGCCCCCTTTTTAGCCTGCRCTGTAGCCTTTTAGTTCAGTCTCCTGGGATAAAGGAGGTGACAGTCTGACTCTCCTCAGCTCAAGGATGCAAAATTGTGGTGTATTCCGCTGCCGGGGATTGCTGAGCTTAATGTACAAAAGGGTGTCAGAGGGCACATCTCACCAGCTTCTCTAGCAATCCTGTTTTAAAAGACCGATCCTTGCTCAGGTCTTTGGAAGAAGAGACATAACCACCTGCCCTTGCAGGATGAGTCTGAGCTCTGAGCCTGGAGCAGATGGAGATACCTTCCTGCACGCGGGAGTCAGGCACCCATGCTCTGCAGCGGGGCCAGCATTGACACGCTGGGGAGGCTGCTCCACTGTCCCCAGGGGGGATTATCACCCAGAGGGACCTAAATCTCCCAGGCACCCTATAGGCAGTTTATGGCCCGGACATAAATGCACTATGTAGTTAGGAACAGGCATCGTGATGCAGGAATCAGTGATGCAAATTTATGGCCCGAATGGCAGGGTCAATGTTGCACCTCTCCTTCCAGAGCAAATCCATACTTATAGTAAATGCACAGGTCTAATTCCAGTTTCTGGACTTTTCTCCAGGTGACCATAGGCCAAAACATGAGCCTTGTACAGCATCAAGCATCTAATTCTACCAAATGGGATTTGGGCTCCTAACACACTGCAGGGATCTTGAAAATGTTGTCCTTTGCTTTTGGTTTATACATGAGATCTATTTACAAATGCTGGCAGTGTATTTACAYATGAATTACGTTCTCCTTCATGAGTTATGCCATTTGAGTTGCCTAAGGTTCTTGTTTTTTTTTTAATAAATCTGGTTCATTGAAATGAAGATAACAACCAGGATCATGAAATAGGAAGGGAGGCTCTAAAGATGTTTACAAGTGATCTACTGCTAATGGTATGAGGTGTATAAACTTTTACAGAAGTGCTATCACTCAGACATGAGTGATTACCTGCTGTGTGCAGGGTAAAAAACAGATGTGATAAAGAATGCAACAACTGTGACAAAGAGGCATTTTATTGTTTGTTATTTTATTGTTTATTATTTCCCCATTTATAAAGATGCTGAATACAGAGCAGCCCCAGTCTCTGAACTTCGATATAAATCAATCTGAGAAATAATTAAAAGGATTTAATCCTCTGCAATGTTTTCTGAAACAACCTTTAGAAAGCTGAGCTGAAACTGGGTCTCTGCAACCTACATATATCTCCATCCACTTATTTTTTTTAAATTGAAAAGATATCCTTGGGGTATGAATCAGGTATCAACCGATAATTAAAATGTAGAAACCTGAATTAGGATCAAGGTTGCATTCCTGAACACTCTTCAAATATGCAAATAGAGACAATTCAAGTCTTTGCCTGTATATCCACTCTCCCTTTCCTCTTTAACATAAGATTAGGGGGATATTCATTGAAGGTGGACTCAGAATCTAAAATACGTTAAAGGAAACATATTTCCATACAGTGCTCTGAAATTGGTGGCAATGATTTCCCAGTCTATTATTAAAGCCAAGAATTTCGCAGGATTACACAGCGGCGGACATGTATCTAGATAAATTATTCAGAGTTCTGGAAAGGGTCGAAGCTCTGGTGCTCCCTGTCGTGCACCAACTTTTAACTACTGAGAACCAAGAAGAAACTTTCCCTGCCCTGTGAGCAGATTTTGCCGTAATTGCAAGGTCTTTGGCCTTTCAAAGCAGGTGGCCCCGGCCCCACTGGATGATCATACAGCTGCCGGTTGCATTCATTCTGGCAATTCTGCTGTTCCTCAGTTTTATCATCCTTGGAAAAGAAATTGTTTGCTTGATGAGCTTCAGCCTTTCAGAACTGCATGTATAAAAATGCTGGGATATAATACGTTCTTCTTTGCTGCAGGAATTACACAGGCAAATAATCAGCTGGAGCACTAACGAGGTATTTGCATGCATAATTAGATCACTCGTATGCACAGTTTTATATGCAGCTTGAACCTGAGCCTGACAACTACGAAGCACCAGGTAACACCATTTCAGTGAAACCCCTCAGGATTAGTATCAGCCCCTCCGTGTTTCTCCGGATAAGATCAGCATCTGCGCGCCARTCTTTTTAGGGAAGATCAGTAAAGACACAAAGCCATATTCAGGCTAGCTTCCAGCTACATCCCGGTATCTGGTGCTTTCGTCCGACAGGGTCTGGGAGGCTCCTAAATCAGGGACATTAATTAGATCGCTCGAATTCTCAGACGTGCCTGTATTCTCCACTGACTAAGCCCAGGGGTTAAGGTGGACATTAAACTGTCTGGATATGGCCCTTTAAAGCGTAACCTTTAGCGTAATGCTCTGATATAAACTGAACATATGTTGTGGGCACTTTTCTCTCCCTTCAGAAAAGATTTGCAATAGGAAAGCTTGCACTTCGTTGCAATGCTAGGTTTTTCCAATGTGCCTTCCCGGGGACCAGACCCTCCCATTTGGAAAAAAGCCTTTTAATAGCTGCTTTGCAAGCAGATAAAGCATCTATTTCATTTATTTATTTTAGCCTTTCTTCACGCTTGCTTCCTATCGCTTTTTCCCTCCGGTTTCTTAAGAAATGGCACGCGTTGGCTCGGGGAAGTGATGCAGCCTACGGGATTGAACGCTAACGGGATGAAAAGGAAATCTTGATTTTGTTCCAGGACTTCTGTGTGTTGTGAGTCAGTTCGCTTCTCCATGCCTCGACTTCTAACAGAGAAATGGATGGTGTTATATCATTTTTAAAGCACTTCTGAGATATCTTGATGAAAAGTGCTCTGTAAGAACCAGATAATATTTCCTTTACCATCTGCAAGCACTTAATGGTGCAAGATGCAAGTTAACTGTGCATTGTGTTTTGAAAAAAAAAAAGCCATTTTTAGCAGTTAACTCTGCTCGTGCATTAGGAAAATAATTAAAGCAATTGATTAACCTCCACTATGCTATTTATTTGATACTATGCTCTGATGCCATCCTTTCATTCTGAGCTGAATTGTCCTAATAACTTTTCATTTCTCTTTATATGGAAACTGTGTTTACATGTCTGAAGATTTGTGTTACACCTTTAGGGGTCTGATACAAAACATGCTGAAGTGAGTAAGAAGATTCCCATGATTTTAGTAGGTTTTGGATGAATCCCTCCTTTTATTTTGGGGGAGGGAGGGTGGCTTGATTAAAATATCCAAATGGAGGCATAAATATTGGAAATTAGAGGGCAGATGAAAAGTGACTTTGGGGATTTTTGTGGGCAGCATTTGGACCCTGTCACTTCATTTCCCATACTTTATTTGAAAACACGTCAAGAGGATTAAGAATTTCCTTTTGTAGATTAACAGACACTGCAATGTGGAAAAGAGGGAAAGTCTGTTTCTATAAATAGCATGAGGTATCTATTAATAAAACTGCATAAATAACAGGCAATATAATTTCCTTTCTTTAACACAAGAGTTCAGCTACATTTTAAATGGGTAGCTGGCTTCCGGATTTTTTTTTCCTGATTTTGAATTTGTCTTAGAATAATTAATCCAGTCCATCTCACCCCCAAAGCCCTTCAATCCCTATTCCTGTGATGGTTTGGGGCTTCAATTAGAGGTATAACTTGGCCTAGTAGGATTCAGCATTAAATTTCAATTTTCAGGTTTCAGTTTGGAAATGTGTTTATTTTATATTGCTGATGTCTATTAATATTTGTGGGGCTTGTTCAGCTTCATTCCATTTCCTAACATCCCAAAGCCTCAGCAGCTTCTCTGCTCCGTTTCAGAGGGTGAGATATATACAGCCTATATGCGTGTGGGCATAATGTTTGTGGATGTGGACGGAGAAAAACACACACACACACACACACACGCACAGACTCACCGTAATTTTAACACCCTCGCTGCAATTTCATATAGAAAACCAACAGCCGGACAGAACTTGTTATTTATTAAGAGTACATAGGAATTTTCTGTAGAGATGAAAGGTGCATGTGTTCTTTATATCCGAGGGTGCTAATGGAAAGCCTGCGAGGGAGATGAAAGTCTCCACGTCCGTGTGTGCTTCCTTCATATGGGTGTGTTTTCTGGCTCCTAATAACCACTCGCTCTAGCAGCTAAACTGGGTACGGCCCCTGATATTTCAGGGGTTGGTATATTATAACCTAATCCTCTTCAAGGGCCTCTTTCGTCTTTTATTGCCACTCCCCGATGAAGGAATAAGTATTAGCAACATGAGCATGCGTGAGTATATCTCAGTATTCCCTGAATTGGTTGCCTTTGTGTCCTAGAGATACATCTCGTGAATTCAGCCCCTGCAGTTCTCTGCACAGTCTTTTCCCTCGATGCCGTCCGATCCCCGGGCTTCTCCGAGGTTTATTCCGTGTCGTATTTTGGAAACTTGGGTTTTGCCTCTCCTCCTTTCCTTTCGTAACAAACTGGTGAAGATGTGCTCCGTCATGTTTATACATCTATTGCTTTCTGCTCCCTTCGTCGAAGCAAGCAACGGCTTCGCAAGGCTGCTGCTCTTTCTGCCCGCAGTTTGGCCATTGGTGCGTAAGGAGCAGGTACGTGTGCGGTCCAGCGGCTGCAAGGCTTTCGTCCATGTGACCCTTTAGCTGCTTGACTTTTACAAGAATATTCAGCTCCCCTGTCTTTAACATAAATGATCTTGCAGCTGAGAAGCCCAACTCCAAGCTTTCTCTTAAACAATATTTCAGCTCACGGAAATTTCTGGGGTGCCGCCTTGTAATTTAGTAGTGTCAAGTAGGGATCAGGACTTGACTCCCTGGCTTTTTAAAGCATCCTTTTAACATTTTTTAAACCATTTGCCATAACAGCATTAGGCTGTGAATCCCTTTAACTCCAAGTAAGGTTTAAGATCATACTGTCTCGGGAAACATTTAAACTCGTAGCAATCAAATTGTGGTCCATTATCTATCATTACCACAGTTGGTAGCAAATATAGATTTTATATCTGAGATTACATGTTCAACAGCTGTATTCTCTAACACAGTACTATTTCTGGATAATAGGAATAATAATCCGGAAAAAGTATGTAATTTTTTTTTCAGCGTACACAAACAAATCTATGCCAACCACAGACTCCAGATGTAGTTTTACGAATATATGTAAGCTTTCAGTGTCAGAAACTTATTCCTCCTTTCTTTCTTCCCATCTTTTTTCATAGTATTGTTCTTCTTGCTGGGGATTTGGTTTAGTGGCTTGTTATATTTGCATTTCCTTTAGCCCTGGTCTTAGGTTGCAATCTTCTCTATCTCTCTTCACAAACTCCTCTACCTTAAGCCTAGTCTCTTCTGGAATTTTATTTTGTATGTATATCAAATGAACTCTGTCCCATTCTTATGGTATGCATGCAAATGCTCAACCTAAAAGTCGTAAGACATTCACTGGTGGCCAAGGGAGTAGCAGATATAGCATAACATTTTCTCGATATGTGCAAAGCAGTTGAGATCAGCAGCAGCACTGATGCTGCTGCTGATCTCAACTGCTTTGCACATATTGCTTCTGAAATCCTCATCTTTCAATATGCATGAGTGTATAAGTGTGTGTGCACGCTGGGGTTTTTGGTACTTTCCTACAATGGATTTGCTTTACAAATATAAAAATCTCTGTCTAAAAACAAGACATTGCTTTGATATATTTTCTCCCACACTATATTTGATACTTCATATTGCTTGAATTTTATTTGCATTTTTGCAGATTTATCCTTGAATAATTCACATTTATTATGCTTCCATGTAATTTCTATGAGTTTGTGTTTCCCTCTAAAAAATTGTAATTTGTTCTGGTTATGTGATACATCCATAGCAATAGCTTTTTAAAAATTTGAATCAGAATCAGAAGGCAAATGTTTTCCTCCATTTGGGGATCTGAATTAAAATCTAGTCTTAAATTAGGGATTAGGGATTCCACAAACCCACCTCCAAAATTGCATGGTTTATTCAGGTGTCCCGAACATTTTATACCTCTCCAAAGTTTCTTCAGGTTTTACATTCTCGTGTAAAATCAGCACTTTCAATTTTGAAGGAGTGCAGTAGTCTGTAAATGTATTTAGCACACTCAGATAACTTTTTGCTATTTGTCGCCTAGTCATAGACTACTAAATGTATCCAGACCTCTAACCCATTGACAGCAAAAGGCGCATTTGGAATTCTGAGTCAGAGTTTATAATCACTGATGTCTCTAATCAACTCCGTTAATCAGTTCTGGATTATGATAGGAAGAGGCAATTATTTTTCTGGTTACCAACACCCTTACAAGAAAGCAAAGTGATTGCACCAAATATTCTAAAGGGTGTTACATTTCAGCTAAACCTTTTGAAAAGGTCAATTATCTTTGTAAGAACAAGGTTTTCCCTGGATGCTTTTCATGGACCTGAAGGGAGAAAAATTTTGCACTTTCTGCAATTATATTGCAGAAACTTGAAAGGAATCTGTCAAATCAGTTCTCTGCCTAGGTGGGAAAACTTCTGCAAGTTACATTTGTGGGGTAAAAGATCTCCTCCATGGAACCATTGGTTTGAAATCCCGCAAGCAATTCAGACAGCTGTTTGGAGAACTTTTGTCTCTTGCACAAAAATCCTTTAGGTAACCCAAAGCTCCTATATAAAGCAAGTGTAAGTCAGGCTGTCCCAAACTTGAAAGCCCAAAAAGTCCTTCCTACTACCATTATTCCATGTGATGAGTGTCTGCTCCACTTCATGCAAAGATACCTGTGTGTGTGAATGTAGCTTATGAAAAACAGCAAGACTTTACTGGGAGGAGCTTGCTGTAAAACTACAAATAGATTTGGGGGTAAAGTAACTAGATTCTATTAGCACTAAAGAGCCTCTTTTTGAACATCTTTCATTTATTAATAAAGCCAGCAAGGCTTTCATCACTTGCTGTTCTGACAGTCTGTAGACTTCATTCGTTTAGATTTCATTCAGTCTTGCAAATTTTGCAAACTAGAAATTGTAGGCGTATGTAAAAAATGTCACTGTCTTGACATTTATAAAGGAGCTTGTATTCAGGAATATACTTCTTGTCATCATGTTGGTTTCATATATAAAACCTTAACAGTTAAATTTCGTAATTACTCCTTACTATGCTCATATCCCTATAAGGGGAATTCACCTCTCGGTTAAAGTGCTGGATATGAATGTCATTGCAGGTTCTGGTATAAATCCCCCATTAACTTTGGATAATCCCACATCTGCAATATTTTTTCTTCTGCTAGGTCTTTTTTTGAAAATAAAATCATTAATGTCAGTTCGATGTCTAGATAATGCAGGAATAAGGACAATATAATACTTATAGAGGTATTAACCGTCATACAAAATTCCAAAGCTTTGTAAAATTGTGTTTTATATTGGATTAAAAACAATTCAGTCTCTGTCTCCCCTGTTGGAGGTCCAATGTTTCATAGAAATAATTCAGTATTTGTTGATCCAGACTATTTCTACATTGGTGGAACTCCCCTGGAAAGAGGTAAAATAGGAATTTATGTTTCTTGCACAGTAACAAGCTTCCAGACCAATTTGCTATTTTTCAAGGATCTTGCTTCTGCTCTATCCAGCGTTACTCTCAGGGTAATTAGGACAGAGAGACTTTCAGCTGCGATAACTCTGTATGGCTCCACTGAGCACTGAAATTTGGGCCCATGCCAGTTTACATCAGCTTGAAGATAGGGCCTTCAGGTGATAAGTTGTTAGTGGCAAGTTATTCCCATGGTACAAGGAGTTCTGGCCATTAGCAGAGCCTTTACTGCTATTGACTGGTATTATATTTCCAAAATGATATTCCTGTTACAACATTAGTTATTGTAAATCATTTGAAACAACCATATAAATATGTCTGGAATGGTATGCTCTGGAAACCTAATCGATACGGTGTCACATTAAACAGTGAGGAACAGAAAAGTAAAGGGAATCTCTAATTACAAGGAAAAGATAAATAATTTTGAGCAAACATGTGGAAATGTGTGGTGGATGTCACATAAATAACCCAACTGTGGGTATAACACTGCAGTATTTTTAATTCCAGTTGTCAAAAGGCTTAGTTTGCCATGGAGCTGGCCTAATTTTCACCCCTCTGCTTGTCTACCAGCTTCTTAGATCTTGTAGACTATTGCTGTTTCTTTTGTACAAGCCAATGAACGTTCATGTACTTATCAGAGGAGATTTTTGAGGCCAGTACCTACTTAGGTGTCTTTCAGTAGGCACCTTGCTTAAGCTGGTTGTCTTTGTAACATCTACAGACAAGGTGGCAAGTCCTCCGAAGGGCAGTTTGTTCCACATCTCCATCGACTACAGAAAGCAACAGATACTCACTTTCTGGTTAGTAAAATTTAGGTGAGATATATCTCATTGAACTCAGGGCTAGGTTCAACAGCTATGGAAATTGGGGAGGGGGGTAGAGCGTGGGAGGACTGACCAGAGACATCGTCCCTGTCCCGTCACTGCACCAAAAGTGCTCAGCACCGCGCTGTGGAAATGCAGCAAGAAGGAAGCCCTGAATCCCCCTTTAGTCATCCCTGTCACACATGTCCCAACCACCACAGCTACTAACTTGTGAGATCACAGCTATTTCTTCTGTTATATGATCTTTTCATTCTTACCACCAGCCCAGTAATTCACCAGCTGTGTCATTATTGTGAAACCGTCAGTTGTTAAACGCTGCTTTGGCAGGTTCTATCTTCTAATTGCATGGTGACATTGAGGAATCAGAGTAGGGGTCTCCAGTATCTTCCCCCCCTTATCTTTACCTTCTTCTTTCCGAGACCACTTCTTCCTTTTGGGAACCTTTCTTTTTCTTTTTGGCCCCACTTCTTTATAGGCACCACCTCATTTTCCCAATCTAAATAGTGTAGGTGCAGAAGCACAATGCATGATCAACATAACTGGTGGTTCTGTCTCACGTGTCTTTATTAATTAGAGGATTTGGGAAGTGCCACTTTTGTTTAATCCAGATGTTATCAAAATTTACAACTAGCTGATACCAGTTGCAGCTAGCAAATAGCAGGTTTTTGCCTAAGTATTTATAACTTCTGTTTCAGATATTCACCCCCACATGCACATATATTCAATTATCTGCTGCCTGTCAGCATTCCTAATTTAAGCTATTTTTTTGCTTATGACACCTGCCAATAGAAAAATATCAGATTTTCAAATCAAGGAGAGTGGGATGGAGAAAAGATTCCAGGAAAGACACTGGGAGTTTATCTTCTTTGGAGGAAGACTGAATGGACGCAGACAAATATAAAGTAAAGGAAAATGAATAAATATTTTAAACCACACAGATTCAGTTTTCTTCCCTGGGCCAGCTAATAAAGATACTACAAATAAGAAATGGAACAGTTTAAATATAAAAAAAATGGAGACATGTTTTATTGGTTCATCCAGAAGTGCTCATGAACTCTGACCTAGGCCATATCATAACATTAGAAATTAGACCCTGATCTGCAAAGGTGCCATGCACCAGGAACATCTTTGGGCACTAGTAAGACCATTTGTCAGTGCAGAGATAGGAATATGTGCATACTCACAGATTTGGAGCCATATGCTCAAGTTCTTTTTGTTTTGTTTTGTTTTCCTCAAAAGAGCACAATTTTTCCCTCTCTTCTACTCAGCCATTTCTACTGGCAAAAGTGGCTTATTCTCTGCTCTGATCTCTCCTTCCAGTTTCACAGCCTTTCTTCTCAAGGTGGCACAGCAACGCAAAGGTTAAGTCCCCTCCCTCGGAGGAGAGGTACTAGAGACACTCGAGAGCTGTCAGCAATTTCAATAGGAATCTTCCTTTCACGGTGAAGGACCCTGCACGTCAAAGCAAGCTGTTCAGCAGCTTGGATTCAGCCTACTTGATCCAGTCTGTTTACCTCTTAGGATTGCTTGCAGGCTGGCTGTTTGCTCTGCACTTAATGCTGGCCTCCGCTTAAAACGTTACCAGCCTGGAAGTGCAGGTGTGTAATTCACTTGGTTGTTAGAGTAAAGATAACACCCAAAAGCCCAGTGTAAGTGTGATTCTGTCAACTGAAGATGCCCCATTCCTTAACATGGCTTATTTTGATTCCCACGCCAACCCTTTGCAACCAATTATCACTGGTCCCACTAAGCAGGAGCCCAATCATTAGGGAAACCACTGCATTCTCTGGCATTGAGACTGTTGCTCATTTTGCTCTCGCGTGTCAGTCCACAGGCTTTTAGATCCTGATCTAGCACACAGTTAAAGAAAATGCCTTAATTTAGGGATGTGAGTAATTGTGTTCCATTTTGGGGACTCAGACCATAAATATTTTATTGGGTAATAATCCCCCAAGAAAACACACCAAAAGATCCTGTGGTTCCGTCATAACACTGTTGTGTGATCAGGTATTATTACTTCAATAATCAGCATCTACTCACAAAAGCAGCCTAATAAAATAAATTAAATATGCCATTTAAATTTCACATTTTTCATTCCTACAAAGACAAAGCAAGCTTCCCTGAACTTTAATGATGTCATCTGCCATGTTGCACTGTTATAATATTAACTTCTTAACTACCTTCTTTATTACAATCTTAACATCAGCTGATAAAACCAGATGAGAGTCTTATCAATTCAAATACAACTTATTTTTGCTACAGGTAGATGCAAGGTGGAAGCATTCCTTTCTAAGACTCTGCATCACTTGGTGAAACATTAGGGTTTCGCACCTACTTTGCCACATACTTTTTCTTTGGTCTTGGGCAAGTCATTTGAGTTTGCATTAATGTCCAGATTGTGTGTTTAAGCGTCTAATGTAGATTTTTCACGTGAGCTAGGAGACTGGGTCCCATTATTGTTAGTGGAGACCTGAAGCTCAACTGATTTGCTTGAAAGGTGTCTAGTACCATTTCAGATGTCCTAAAGTATCTACCTCAGATGCTTACATGGGTTTGGTGGATATAAAACCAGTTCAGTGGGGACTAAGAGCATCTGGAGCAGCAACTGGATGCCATGCAGGATATCCTAGGGCATTTCAAACAGCCCTAGACACCTTTGTTTAGTCAACTGTATTGTTTTGCAAACCTCGAGAGCAGTTCAGTATATCCTAAACCTGACACCTACATTCAGTCAGTTGAATTACCTCTAGACTGCACTAAGGGCTGGATTCATTTGCCTAATCTCTCCATGAGTCTTGGTTTGTGACTCTTTTTAACAAGGAAACAGCCACAAAAATGTATGTGAACGACCAAATTCCAATCAGTGTGCCCTGATTGTTAATTAATAATGTCTTACAGTTTTTCTCCTAGATTTTTAGGCTGGAGAAGTGGTGGAGAGAAATTAAACAAATAACTCAGTCATTTTTTATCTGGTGGCAATGCACTTCCCATGGGGCATTGCTTCTACTTGAAGATCAGTATTCCCCTGTCCCAGTATTACTCCAGCAATGTAATACTCAGGTAAGTTGTAGGCTGGTTTTCTTAAATCATGTTATTCAGAAAAAATACATATATATACCTTTTTTATGGTAACTCTCTTGTATCAATATGCAGAAGAGCAAAGATTGAGGATAAATGTGATGACCTGGTCTTGTATCCTTCCCTGCCTCATACTAGAAAGTTAAGCCAGGACGTCAAAATCCGGAAGCACTTGTTTCTCTCCTGTTTGTTTGCAGGAAGACTGCAAAAGCCAGAATTAAGTAGACACTTGAAATTAGGTCGGATTAAAATGAACTAATGCCCTAAACTCTCTCTTCTTTTCATCTGCTGTTGCCTTTCCCCAGAAACAACACAAAGGATGTGATCTTTCTCCTGTCTCCATGCCCAATTTTTTTCACATGTGCTTCCTCTGCTTTTAAGGTAACACTTCACTGTTAATTGTGGGTACTTACACGGTTGCTATTATAGTAGCATGTAGCACATGCTTTACTGAATGTATCTTTCCATCACAGCTCTGGCAGGTAAGAAAGTATTATATGGGGAGGATGAAAGTCAAATTTCCCTTCCATTGTCTCTTCTCTTTTTCCGTCCCCCACTCCCTCAACACACACACACACACCAAGAATATTATAGTGTCTGATTTAATTTTCAGCTCTCTGTTCTGTGGGCTGGAATTTATATCCCAGAATAAGGTCCCAGTGCTCCTTATACAAGGAAGGAGGAGAGTTAAGATACTTTAGAAGGAGATTTAAATCAGCCAGCAAGCTGAGCAAAGAGCAGCCGACAGCTACCCAACAGTGTTTCTACATATTGAGCAGGAGACAAGTCTCGAATTTGCCCTCTCAGAAGCCTTTCTCTATATTTGAAGGAGGCACTTCTGCTCACAGGGAAGTTACAGTTCAGAGCTTTCTTCTGCAGGTAGGTCCCTCTGATCTTTCCTTCAAACAATTGAACAAGATATCACTCTTCTCTTTCAAAGCTTGTAGGGGAGAAGGGAACAGAACAGCTCATGAGTCAGAGCACTCACAAAGCGAGAAGGGAGAGTCCTAGATTCAATCCCTTCTTCTGCCCACGCTTGCTTTTGGAGATTTCCCTTATAGCCACTAACTATTCTGAACAAAGACATTTTCCACCCATCAGAAAAGAAATTCTTGGCCCAGAAAGAGAAAGGTTAAGGATGAACAGGACATTAACCTAAAGGTCACAGCATTCTCCTTTACGGAAGTGAGAAGTTTCTGGTTCATGTTCCAAGAAACAGTTAGCATTTTACATGCAACAGTCTTGGGATGAGGATAAAGGCATTCAGACTGTTGCAAACCATAAAGCACTTTAAAATGAGAGTGCGCTAGTGCACTCTTGGTAGGGAAGAAGGATGGTCTAGCTAGAACAGCTTGTTATTATAACTTGAGAGACTTGGGTCAGTCTCTAAGTCAGGAGCCTTGGCAAGGGGTAGTGCATGAGTGACAGTGACATTCATGCTTCAAGTCTGTTCTGATGAGAAACACACAAATATAAAACCAAGTCAGACCAAATCATAAATCGAGAATTCACAAAGTCATTTCAATGCTGTGACTGAGAAATTGCTAGAATACAGCACAAATAAGGCACAATCCCCTATGCAAGCAGCCTCAGTAGCATTTCAGACTGTTTTACTCCTTAGCAATGTGTTTTCTGAACAGGAACAAGAGATGACTCAAGGCACATCCCTAGCCTCACACCAGAGCTACCTCAAACAGAATATTTAGAATACTTAGAATATTCATTCCTAGTGAGCACAGTGATTTTGTTATTGCCGTACATGGTACCCTTCCTTCTGCCTAGAAACAGAACTCCTTGGTTGTGCTATATGCTCTATACTGATAACAGATGGTGGTAATTTTTTTCTGTAGCCTCAGTTGAATAGTCTCGTGTTTTGGAGAAAGAGATCTGTAGTGTTATTTCTGCAAGCCCCAAAAGTTGTGAAGTTTTTTCAAGCTGAATAGTAGATATGTTTTTTCTGCCTAGGAAATTCTACAGTATTTTAATGTAGAACTCAATAAACCTTTTCTGACAGCTATTATGATTATTTTTTAACTTAAGCCAGCTTCATTAACTGAATGTATGAATGGCCAGCTTCAATGACATTCTTTTGATATTTTATTATATATTCTATTTTCTTTTTTCTTTTTTTTTTTTTTTTAATATGTATCCTAGGAGATAATGGTAGTCTATCAGAATTACAAAAGTCAAATCATGTTATATATATCACATGAGAAACATTTATGGTAGATGGCATGATAGAAAATGAACCTTGTTAGAGCATCACGTTAGGTAATTACAGTTTGAAATATGTACAGTATTATCCCCCATAGATGATTAACCCACTTTTAAGGGGTGATAGGTGTTATTAATTGACCTGTTCACTGAACTCTAGAAGGTGTTTGGGGATGTGCATATACCACAAATTATGATTCTACACCATTAATCATCAAAGTCTCCTTCATGACTCAGTAGAAGTGGAAATCAAAAGGCAAAAGGCTAGCAGACTATCCATTCTTTTACAGGCCCACAGATATATTACAATAAACAAAATTGTTCGGGGCACAGTTTAAAAAGAAGTGACCTTTCTCTGTGTTTCCTGTCAAGTTGAACCGTTTCCCCCTTCCCGCCTCTGTTTTCTTTGCCGGTGCTCCTGTTTGCTGCACTGATAGTGTTCCTCACTGACATCCCAGCTCTCCGCTCCAGGTCTCCCCTTTCTTTAACTCTTTTCATCCGTCTTTGTAGTGCCTTTTCATTCCACTCTACCTCTACAATACGCCACATAAAATTATCTGGGATGGCCAGATCTGGAGCGCTGGCAGCAGTTACTGGGCTTTCCAACCCGTTTCACTAGACACTTCTGCATGTGCAAAACAATGTGGGGAAAGGGCAGAAGTAGCAAAGGGAAATGCAAGCACCTAGCAGTCTACGTCAACTCAGGAAATTTGGTATAGGGTGCCCATATGCTCCCCTGTGTGCGGTTACCTTGTTAATGCATATCTCGCCATGTGCACTTCCAGAAACAAAGTATAACCACTCAGATGTATAATAGATAAGGAAAAGACAGCAGACTGAAACTAATTGAGCTATTTCTCCAACAGAAATGCAAGAGAAGGGGTTATTAATATTCTTCCTACAGGCTTTGGAAGTGCTCCAGTATGTGATGAGAGATCTGTACCTGTATCCTTTGTGAATATTTAAAACATACCTTATTGTGGTGTCAGGACACAGACTTTTGTTCTGTTTGTTCTGCTAATGGGATTTAGCTTCATCAAGTAATGTTCAGCATGAGTTCTTCTAAAAGATGCCTGTATGGTTAAACTATGGTAACTGGAATGATGAATTAAAGACTTGACTGAACACTGAATGTTGCTTATGAAATAATCATGACTTTGAGATGATGGATAGACTTGATTCCCTGAATTTCCAGCTGAGATTTTCAGCAGGAGCTTCATTAGACAGACATGGATTGAGCCTGTTGTAATCCAGACACAAATGAATCTGAAAAACTGTTCTAACTTGAAACTTTCGGATCTGAATAATTTAGATTGCCTGATTGCTCCCCAAACTAACATCTTCGTTTCTGTTTTGATGGCAGAGAGGAGTAGAAGTGTCATATTGTTGTACAGATTTTAAATAACTTGAAGAAACTTTCCCATCTAATCAGGGAAAATCAAATTCATATGCTTTCGAGATGAGCAAAACTGTACAATCATGCCAGGGGAAATGGTTCTTTTCTCCAAAGATAGCACAGGGAACTTGTTTGCATAGAAAGGAAATGAAAAGGGACTGATTCCCCAATCCTCTGTATCTTTACAGTATATCAAGTAGAACATACCAACCCCCTACAACTGATAATAAGCACTTTGATGTAAGTATCTTTACACATTAGGCAATGGGTCATAACATTCCTGCCATAATTAGTTTATCATACCAGAGACTAATTAAAAAATAATGACTAAAAACAATATTACATCACAATTTTAGGTGGATATTTCTTGGTTATACTGGTTTTCTCATGAGGTTATTCTGAGGGTTTGAAAGGCTAATTGATTTATCCAAGGTTGTATAAGGGGAGGAGAAAGCTGGGGACAGACCATTGGTGTCATTTATTTAAAGGACGAAAACATATTGTCTCCACAGTTGCCCATCTGCATGTTTGAAGACACTTCAGTAGAAGAGTCAAAAGCCATTAGTTTGGCTTAATCACTATTTTGAAGATTGGGGAACCCAAATTCAGGAGCTTCTGGGGGTTCTGAATCTCAAATATTGCTTAGCAAATTGGCAGCACTTAAGGTACTCTTCCCCAAATTGTAAGTCTTTCTTCCATTTACCTTGGCCCAAGCAGTTATGAATTTAGGAGGAAACAGGGGGTGTACACTGCCAGGTGCTCCTCTTCCCTCTGCACCCCACTGAGTATTGCTCAGTGCAAGGCTCATCATGAATTGCAAGATGCGGTAGTGGGTGTAGTTATGCCACCCACCAAGCCATCCTCAGCAACATTTTCACATCTTGCTGTAAATGCTACTATTTGTCATTGATAACTTAAACATGCATTTTTTTTAAGGAACTCTGGTTTAAAGTGCAATCTCATTTAAAAAATATATATGAAAGTGCCTGCTTAATTAGCACTGCAGTATTTTGTGCATCTGGTTATAAGCTCATGGAGGAAGTCCTGCCAAAACGGTGTGTTTTGTGGAGTAATGGAAGGATTAAAAAGTGGGGTAAAGTAAATGTAAGAACCGTTGGTTCCCCCCCCCCCCACAATGTTTTGTGGCTTTAAATTGGTGAACATCCCATCTCCCAAAAGAAAAATGATGCCTCAAGTAGACCAACTATGAGGTGAAGAGGAAACTTTGATAGTTCAATTGTTCATGTTAACGCTTTCAAGACTGAGTTTGCTTGCTTGCTTGTTTCTTTTGTTTCATTTTTCTTAACACCTTCAGAGATACTCAGCAAAAAATGATGTGTATGTCCAGAAATGATGATGTATATGACCAGAAATATCGGAGGGGTGGTAAAATGAGAGAACTACAAGACAGAATTTTAACATAGTTATTTCTTGTACCCTGGAAAAAACATACTTCTGATTTTATTCAGAAAGCTATGCATCTGCATACTCTTATTAGAGGCAAGATCCAATACTTCTGTTCTGATGTGGGAAGTGTATAATCAGTTTTACATGAGGAAAAAAAAGAGTCCAATCTAGGACATCTTTTAAAAATAGCTTCATGTCATGTTTTTAGTTAAACCCATCCCGAACATGATCACTTCTGGAGCAAAACCTGGTAATAACAGGTCAGTAGAGGAAGCAGCTTAGATAAATAGTTTGCAGGTCATTAAAGTGAAACTTAAAGATGTTTCAAGGCTAAATATAATCTTATGGTAGCAAAAAAGTACCATGGGAGTTTTCATAACCTGAGACAGAACCTCTGGGACTAGAACATGCAGAATTCTATGCAGAATACGGACACCGACCATGTAAGTGCTTGCTGCGGGTAATTAAAAATAAGGCCTTCCCTGTGATTAAGACCCAAAACCTGGAGTTGGGTATGTAAAGGAGCGAGGGAGGGTTAATTCAAAAAAAATATATAGAACATGGGAAGTCACAGCAAATTAATCACAGCAAAGAGAATTTGAAAAGAGGTCCAAGATTTACTGCCAGATTCAGCTACCAAAATGTAGGTATCTAGCAGTGAGCTGGGTTTCTGAATTTCTTATTATAATCAGCAGAGTCAGTAGAAACACAATACAGTTAATAATCAGCCACACATCAATACACTCAATAGAATTCAAAAAGGAATATTTGTAATTATTTTCAAAAAGCCTCCATGGTTCTGCTTCCCCTTAAACTATTACGTTGAATCTAGCTGATTTTTTTCAGACATTTCTCCAAAACTGGAACAAATTGATATCAATAATACTATTTAAATAGAGTTACAGTTTTTTTTTTCCTCTGAGATCCAGTTACTGTGAGTTTCCTGATGAAGATGATAAACTAATTATTACTAAGTAGGATTTCCAGGCATAGATAAACTAGCTTTTGTATCATGATATCCTAGTGCCAGCTGAATAAGCCACTGAAAATGCGCTTTATATATCTTTAAGAAATAAAGGACAGGAAAAATTAAAAAATAAAGGCATCAGTAAAGAACAGAATTATTCAACAGTCAGAGATCAGGTTAATCTCAGATGGACAGGGAGGAACATGGTAGTATTCTTCCACTGTAGTTATCCAAAAGTTCTATTACTTTTTATATATGTGTAAATTATTTCAGTTTAACTGATTCTGATCTTAGGTCACAAAGAATTTA
Organism: Apteryx rowi; assembly: GCF_003343035.1. Taxonomy (NCBI): domain Eukaryota; kingdom Metazoa; phylum Chordata; class Aves; order Apterygiformes; family Apterygidae; genus Apteryx; species Apteryx rowi. The sequence goes on from NW_020451171.1 coordinate 1,826,800, forward strand.
TAGTTACAGTGTGATGGAGTCTTGGTTAATGACAAGTGATTCTAAAAGTCAATGTAATGCAATAGGTAAATAAGTGCTTTTACTAATCTTGTCCTTGGTGACCTCAGTTGTCCCTGCTGCTCCGATCCGGATGTGTGACTGAGGCAGAACTGATCTGATTTTGAGTTTGGGAAAATATAGAGATTCCAAACTTCTGTTCCATAGTGGGCAAAAATCATACAGTTTTAAGAGGGAGATTGACCATTAAACCACCTAATCAGTCATATATAATACAAGCCATGGAATTACAGCCATACTTCTTTTTACATTGAAGAACCTGATTTTTTGTATTCAGTTAAGACAATTCTCCATGTTTGAAGCCATTCAGACAGGGAGAGACCCCTCTTTCAGATAGTAGTTTGCTGGTCACAAACTGGTGAGAGAAGGTGTGAAAAGCTGAGACAGAGAGTCCAGGAGAAAGAGAAAATTAAAGAAAACTGCAAATGAAAGAGGAAGAAAGGGAGAATTGGTGGGAAAATGTGACAGAACGACATACAAAGGCAGGCAAGACTTTCAGCCACCTAAATGTGACCTACTTTGGGCTCTCACCCCGCACTTATTGCCATGGAGTCTAAGCACTGATCCCAGAAGGAAAGTTTCCCCCAGGATCTGGGCTTTGCAAACTGGCAGGAGAGGTATGAAATTGAGCCAAACACAACCTAATATTGAGGAAAAAATAATTGGGCCGTCACCACTTTGCAGTACTGATCCCAATTGCTCTGTCCCTGGGGAGCCTCAAGCAGGTTTGTCAAGCCAGGTTTGTTTTGTCCCTTCCTCTGAGTCATTTTCTGCCAGCCGGTGGCAGAGGTAAGGTGTCAGCGTGGGGGCCTGGTATCAGGCAAGCCCTTTGAAACTCAGATTGTTGAGGAATTAATCTGAATAAACAACACTTCATCTACAGTACAGTCTATAATTGCATTATTTAATAATAGAACATAATTAGCATTGGCAAGATAGACATCAGGATAGTTTTGCCTCCAATCTTTAAAGTGCCACATACTATTGCACTATTCTTTATTACCCAAAATCCAGCCTATAAACCTGAAGTAAACCACTCCACTCCCTTGACTCTTGGCTTGTTCTTCCCTAGGAAATTAGATTGTATTGAAAATGTCATCATATATTGTTAAACTTCACTTAGCATCCAGCCTCGCCAAAGACAGCTGTGCTGTAAACTGCTAGTCCTTCTCTAAGTGCTATAGCCAGAGTGATGATGCCGCCATTTCAGTGATGAAATTTAAACAAAATATTTTTATCTCACAGAAAGAAACACAGTTGGGGTGGAATTAAGATATGACATAAGGAAAATGTTTTATTTCAGTAGTATGATTTTTTTTTTCCTCTGAATTTTCAGGGCTTCTCATGAAATAATGCCTTGGTTTATTTATTCGGATTGTGCAGTGGGAGAAAAATATGCGAATTTAAGAACCAGCTATCTCAGTACAAAATACAGCTGGGCTATGCTGGTTGATATCTAAATATGGACCATCACCACGCTTCTGAAAGTTATTGATCAGTGCTAGCTGCTTAGCAGGGCTGCAGATGGATTAAAGAAAGTATGTTCTTCCCATTTTAGAGGGCTATAATTTCTTTCCCCAGTGCAGTGAATATATCCTTGCACTGAACCCATAATTGTACTCATTACAAAGCAACACTGATGGCTCTGCAACAGAATTCAAGCTGTTCCAGACTGCAACAGGTATACCAGAAAAACTAATAACCCTGGCCGTTTGTAATAAAATACACTTGTAAAGTAGTTTGCTCCTCAGGAAAGGAATGCTCAACTGCGTGTTCTCATATGTGTTCTCCATATTAAATGTGCAGGGTTTTGAAGTGAAAGAAATATTAAAAACGGAGTGTTCACATACCCAGCCTGCAAATTCTTTTTGAAACAGTCTGCTCTTCTCGATTAACATATCCCTTTGAACAACACATCTTCTAGAGTGATGCATGAGGAGAAAAAGAGGAATGAGGCAAGATTTTCTGAGCTGTGACAGCTCTGCAGGGCTGACTCTGTGGTGTCCTTCCTTTCGCTTGGGGATTTTGCCCCTTCAGCTCCAGCCAGTCTTCTTCGAGGCTCACCCTACCACTCACTAACACATTCCAGTGCACTCGTTTGTGGTGGATGTTACCAATTTGTCTGAAGATTTTGCTAATTTACTACGTGTTTGTGTGTGTCTGGGTCTTAGTAAGGTCTGTGCTGGACACAATTCCCTATTGAGTGGTTCTGCCACAGCATCCCGCGAGCTACCCAGACGGGTGAGCAGCCACTCACCGGCCCTGACTCTAGCACTAAGCGCAATTCAGCTCCTCTGCTGGCGGTGGCCGAACCTCTCGGGGGCCACCCAAGGTATGAAGGCTACACTGAGGGAAGGGAGGTTTCTAATGCCAAGCCCTGCCTCCTCAGAGTTGGAGCCACAAAACTCATTTCATGCAGTTCTCAGATCTTCCAACAAAATTGTTGTTAAAATGATCTCCATGTGGAACATATAAAGTCTATTTTTTTTCCCTAGCCTCATCTTCCCTGATACTAATCAACCCGGAAAGATAAGGGACTTCATAGAAACCATAAAAAAGAATGTAAGAACCTCATGATTAAGACCTTATCATTTCCTAATTTTGATGTCTTGGCTCTTCTTCCACACTCCCACCAATCAATCATTAAAACAGTGGTGTGCAGAGGTCCCAGTAACCATTTGACCTGTTCTTATCAACTTTGCCCTCCCATGAAACTGCGCTCTTCTCTGTGATTTGTGTGGATCAATACAGCAGAAAGGTCACAAAAGCACTAAAGAGAGATGCCAATCAGAGAGATGTCAAAAGAAAAAGAAAGTTTGACAACATCAGGATCAATCAGGGGTTGTTCAGGAGAACTTGTCAACTGTGATTAATGGCATATTGTGCGTTGCTGTCATTTGGAAAATGCTTTAGAACTTTTTAGATCACCATGTGGAAAAATTGAATTTAGACTGTTTTGTCATCTTGAAATTTAGTTGTTACGGGGTCCAGACTGGGTCAGGCAAACTTTTTGTTTAGAAAACAAAAGCCTGGTGGTGTTGTGGCTGAGTAAAATTCTCCTAACTATGTTTGGGTAACAGACAGGAGCCACTTCTGGAGAAGACGCTACTTCTCACCTCTGTCACCCAGTGATTAACTGGGCAACTGATAAAGTAATATTCATCAAGGAACTCTCTGAAATGTGGGTACCTTGTTGTGAAATGGAGAGATGTCATTTCACAAACAGAAGTATTGGTGTTGCTCAGTTCCTTGTTGGGGCTTCCTAAAACCCGGACTCAACAGGAAACTTTGCTGCTGTGACAGCGACTGCTGCATCTTCTAGCATTCAGCAGACCTCGGAGGAGCTCCTCAAGTACAGATGAAATTCATGGGAAGAGCTGGACCACTGTAAATTGGACTATCCATGTTCAAAGGAGTGTGTCCACTAAACTGGTAGCTTTAACCTTAGTGCAGTAGCAGCTCTTAACTGGAAGAGAGCCCCTTTGGAAAGGATACCAGGAAGCCAAGAAGGGTCTAGTTAATAAGGTCCCCTTGGGAGGGGAGAGGAAGAGAGAGTGGTGGAGAGGAGCTGTGACACTTCCTCAAAGCATTTTCGGTGCTCCTCTATTCCCATAATACTCATTTTTTTCTAGAGAAAGGGATACCCAAACTTTTGTGTGTGGAGAGTCTGTGCCATGGCTGCAACCTCATAGAATGGAGGATGATGTATAAAACAGACAAGCTGAGAGTGTCTTCTGGCACCGTCCCAGTGAACACAACGTCTTCCCAGTACTTTTTCAGCAGCTGTGATTCTGATTGTTTTGCTACCACAGTACTGGCAGGCGCCACACAGGCAAGCGTGGGACTCCGGAGGGTGCAGCCCATAGAAGAGGGGCTTGCTCTGGGGTGCTCCCCAAGAGTTAACGAACCCCGGGAGCACCAAGGCTGGAGCCACCACACGGTGGGGTTGCTGTAGCCTGGGGGCACACCCTCTAACGACCCCATCCTTGGCAAGTCCAGACGAAGGAGAAGTGACACCGCAGACCCACACCATAGACATCTCCGCTATGCAGCCATTCCCCACAGAATGACCTGCTAATGGGCACCTTGGTACCCACTGAGCAGCGTTTGGGCTGAGCACGAGGTCACCTGCTGATGTGCACACTGGTATTGATCAGAGCCATGCAGCCCTGGTATGGCTGTGGGCTGGCGTTGTTCTGACTGGGAATAAAAAACAGTAAGACACAGAGGTTTGGTGTGGGCTCAGACCCACAGTCATCTGGCCTGTGGATCCCAGGACCCACCCGTCAGCGGGGATGCCCCAGATGTCAACAGCATGGTGAGGAGAAACCGGGGAAAATTATACCGGAAGGGTGGCCCATAAAGGGTGAGAGCGGTTGCTGTACCATGCACTTGTGATTGAACTGTAGAGCTCTGATATGTGTATATATTTTCGGTTCTGTTATGTTTCTAGCTTTGCTATACTTTTAGCTTTGTTATAACCTCTTATCTCTAATAAATTCTCACACTCGACAAATGATGATCTTTCGAGTTGAGTACAACTAACCCCGGAATACGAAAGAATCCCGGACGCCCCTCTAGTGGTGCGTCACAAGTACAAATACCTGGAAAACTCAGATGTCTGTTTTGGTCAGCCTATGGTAAATGATGATTTTTAATTGAAAGCATTAATATGTGTATTTGGACAAATGCTATATCTCTCCCATACCCTTGGCCTATGAATGATGCTAAAAAGTGTTACGTGGACACTGCTGGTAAACAGGCATTCATATTCCTAAATCCACTAATAATTCGCCTAATGCTGAGAAATGCAGGACCTGAGAGGAAGGGACATTTCCAAGCAAAGGCATATCTTTCTCAGTACTGTCTTTCCTGTCTGAACTGCAAAAAGCAGTAGCTTTCTCCCATTTCCACAGGCAGTCACTAAAGTGGTCTTCCCCAAACCTCCTTAGTTTGCATCCATAATAAATGAAATGCTCTGTCTGTTGCATGCAAGATGTGCACTTTGTTGTAAGATTGGCATGTAAAAGAAGCCCCAACAACCTTGCTGTAAGTATCATGCTTTCTAGTCTTTATCCCAGTAAGAGCAGCTTCTGGCTGACATTGGTCTCCTTGGGTTTCTAATGAGTGGCAGAAGAGCATTTCTAAAAATGAAATCTCTCTTACAAGAGTATCTTGCTCACGCATAGCAGGAAATGTGTTCCTTTACTGGTGCAATGCCACTGACCTTCTACCTGACCCAGACAGTTCTGAGCGGATAGAGAGATCTTGATGAGATGCTGTCTGTAAATCTACATATACATGTATATGCAGTTGGTATCTATATAATCTTTGGTCCATACAGCCTGTGGTAATTTTCACCAGATTTTATAGAGCATACTTCAAAAGCTGATATCAAAGTGTGTTATAGCAAGTGGTAGTATGATGGTCCTCATAAAAGAGGTGGGAAGCTGGAGCAAAATTATGTGGTGACTTGCCCAGGGTAACCCTACTGGATAATGGCAAAGCCACAAGTCTTCTGTTCTCTCCATCAGGCCCCAGGCTTTTCACCAGCTAAAGGTTTGTCCCAACCTGTAGCACCATGTTCTATATGCTCTCTGCCTAATTCTTCTATATGGTTTTGTCAAACAAGCTTTTGGCATAGTTTAAGTCCAATTCATCCAGTTACAGGAATTAGTTCTTATTTGGCCTTTTTCTGTTACTTCGGTTTGGTGCTGCTTGGACTAACTTCCTGGCACTCAGAGTAATGGCAGTATTCAAATCTCCATGAATTAAGTGACATAATTTTGTCTGCATAGTTGTTTAGGACAGTATCTCTTTGCTGCATTGGACAGAGACTGTTTAAACTACCTACTGTTAAGTTAGATCTCCAGAAGTGAAGGCTTCTATACCTATGTGTTTTTCCATCAAACAATTCATGGTCTGATACTGGAGTGTGCAGTCTTAGACACAGGCAGAGTGCTGATCCACATCAGAATTTCCAGCTAATGTCAGTTGATCATCCTGGATATAATTACTGCATCTGTGGTATATTCAACTCCAGTTATATGGATTTAGTCATAAGAATTTTTATAATGCATTGTATAAAATACATTTATTCCCTGTCCTAAAAGCATAATGCAACTGGGATTCAGCTGAAGACGTGGGTGGCAGTATATCAGGTATGTGAGATAAATGTCAGATTAGCTGACAGTTGCACGCAGTTTAACACATTTAATACACTAAATTGGATTTAATGTGCATATCAGAGGGCTCTATAATATTGGCACAGGAAATAGTTTGTCTGAAGGAGATGTACAGATATGCAGTACTGTTCTAACTAGCCACTGATCAAAGGAGTTTTTAAAAGACAAGAATTATTGATGTTTTGGTATTTCACCTGCATCAGAACTGACTCCTTCCTAGTTCTGGCCAAATTTTTATTTTTCCCACCCTTGCTGTAGAGATGTAAAGCAAAACAGTGGTGCAAGACCAAAAGTGCTTGGTGGGTCTGCAAATTACAACCCTGCTGGTAGATTTGTCCTAGCTGTGCCACACCACTGCACTCTGTTCAACAGCACTGACTAGCCTGGGACCTTTGCCTCATCTTCCCACCAGCAGCTGGATGCTACTGACAGCAGATAAAGAAAGTCTGGTAGTTTTTGCAGTCACAGTAGAATGAATGGGGGGAAAAAAAGATGATTGGATTTAAGCTTTAACATATTACCCATATGTACTCTTGTAGTACTCACATTTCCTGCCTTCTCCTATTCTCCAGCCCACCAAGTTCTCCTAGATATTACGCACAACCTGTCTCTCCTGCTTTGCCCATGCTCTGGTCATCCCAATTCACAGACACCCCTTCTATATTTTCTCATCATCCTCACTGCCAGGCCTGATCCCCAACATTGCTATTAAGAGGCAGATGGGACCTGAAAGTATCCTTGGGGGGAAGAGGTGTGTCCAGAGGGTACCAAAATGAGAGCCCTACCGTAGGGACAAGAATGGCTTTGCCTCCTGCAACTCATGTTCCCAGAGGTCTCTAAAAAGGATGGTTTCTTGAACACATGCCCTCACCTTCCCTGGTCCCCACAGGGAAACTGGTAAAAGTCACACTCCACTGCAGAGCGTAGCCCTCATTTCTCATCAGCTTCCTGGCTTCGGCTTTCTGTCAAAAGCGGGACCAGTTATTACCCTTTCCCCTGAGGCACGCGAGAGCCCTGAGACCAGGCGCTGCTGGAATCGTTACCCTGCCTGGATGCCGTCGTTTGCTGGGGTGTGTCACTGAGCTTTCGTGTTTTCTTGAGCCCAGAACAGGAAGGTAAACCCTGAGCTTGTTAATGTTTTAGACAGTGGTTGTTGTTTTGGGTGTAGACATCCTTTGTTTACAGATTACTCAAATCTCCCCTATGAGATTTTGTTCTGACTTTAAAAAGTGTTGTATTCTTTGAACAGAACTGCTCATGCAAACTGTTGTTAAATGGGTAATTTGAAGTATTGATGTAAGCCTCAGGGTAACTCAGCTACCTTAAAGTTAGGTTTTAAACTGTAAATTTCATTCTAAACCTCTGTTTCTCATCTAAAAACTCAAAGCTCTTGAGTAGGAGCAGGCAGGACTATTTAGTTCTTGGGCCATGCTTTTCATTAGATGTCAAAGTGCTTTAAAAGCAGAAGCACAGATGTGAGGCATAAAAAAGGCAAGGGGGCAATCCCAAGATCGTGCAGCAGGGCAGCGCTGGAAACAGCAGCTGAACTTGAGCCAGCTTTCCTTTACTGGGCTGTGCTCATGCTTTATAACTTCCCCTTTAACAAGGCTCCATATTGGGCATGTCTAACCAGTTCTTCAGGGGTTTAATCAAGCTTGGCTTCCATGGCCATTTTGATTTAACAAACTGAAGAGCTTGTAGGAACATCATCAACCCTCTTAATTGTACGAAACCTCTTCCATTAAACAACACAAGGATTTAGTCTGAGTTCTGCAAGTGGCAATAAAGCATGGAAAATCCAAATTTGCCCTTTCCCGTGGATTTTCCTCTAAAGAACCATCATTAACATGTTGACGGCCTCCAAGCCTTGGCAGCTTCTCAGCTTTCTTCATCAGAGCTGCTTGGTTAAACCCACTTCCCTTACCTCTAAGGTAAGTGGTGTTACTTGCCTCTATAAAAGCACACGTGCACCAGCTAGGAGAAGGGATTGTTCTTTGTTATGCTACTTTGCCCACTTTCCTAGTTAGTGTAAGTTTTCATGGGTTTCTGTTCACTGAGCTAGATCCACAGCACGTGTAAACTCCATTCACTTCAGCATAGCTGTGGTAGTTTGTGCCAACTGGAGATATGGTTTCACTGAGTTTGGATTGCAGCTTTTTCCAAAAAGAAAAAGCAATGCTGAAAGCAAAATGAGCAAAATGCTGTCTGCCTATTTTTGCATTGGTTGCACTTGGTTTTGTTTCATTTCTTTCAGACCTAAATGCCGTCAGCTGTAACAAAAACGTCCTCCAAAAACTAAGACAGCAAATTGCTAAAACAGAACTGAGCCATCCCTCTAATCACTGTTACTCTTGGGTTTAACTCAGATTTAACCCTGATTGACTGGTACATAAATTAGAATAATGCAAATCCAGCGCAGGAAATGTGAAAATGGATAAGTTTGCCTACTTTTCTTGGTGATGTGCATTTCTGGGAAGTTAGGGCACACTGTGCAAGGAGACCCCACTGATCAATACAGCAATCCATGATATAATTAGAACACTGACTTTCACAACCAATTTGTCACCCCTGATAGAGGTCTGTGCTGGTTCTGCACCCTCAGCTGCCATTGGCCACAAATCTCTTTTCTGTTTGGCTTTCTCCTCTCCACCTTGCTCTGTTTTGCTTGTTTAGGTTAGAAGCTGGAGGACTCTCTCTTTCAGTGCATGCAATGAGATCCTAATACCAGCTCAGGATCTGAAACCCCTTAACAGAACAGAAAAGGGGATCCTAAATAAATTTAGATAAATCCATTGTGGTCCTTCTATTCTGCTGTTTTTTTCCCCCTCATAGATGTTGCTATAGTTATTTCTCTGGCTGCTCAGTGACTGTCTGATTTGCCTGCAGATCTCAGAACAGCTTTGCTGGTTCCCTTCTTGACTCATTTAATCCCTGGTCTCACTTCTCTGCAGTTTTCTTCTCTCTATTTTAAGTTGGGAAATGGAGGCGAAGTGGGGGAGGGACAGGAAAATCATACAGTCTAACTTCTATAATTTTATGTTTTTACTGCTTGGAATGTATGATTCATGCACTTCCACATTTTGTCTTTTTTTTTTTCCTAGAGAGACTAGCTTTAATGGTCACAAACCACTGCAGTTAGAGAGGGAGCAGGGCCTCACCAGCTCACAGCATTCCCAGCCAAATCTCCTTCCAATTGTTTAGATTTCTTCTCAACTGTATAAAGTTCCTAGGCAGGGTGGAGGGAGGAAAATGGAGGCCCCCGGAGTAGAGGTTTCTACAGCTTTAGGGGGGAAGTTTTTTTGAAAGGAAATTGCCTTTCCTAAAACTTTGTCCCTGCCACCATCCATCATTGGAATAGTTTTATGGCAGAGGAGAGTAAAATAGTTTTCTTGCAAATTTCCAAGATGATTCCTGTCTGGACCAATTGAGCTTTTCTCCAAATTACCTAAATTCTGTGGCAGCTGCTTTTGGGGGTCTCCAGCTTTCTGGATGTTCCTGAAAACATCCAAGTTCTAGCAGGAAACAAAGCTTTTGAAAATCATCCTAAGATTTCTCTGAATCTCTCATTTTAGTATTAAGCTTTCTTTACATATTACAAATGAAACAGACCCCTGCTTCTTCAAGCATGTGAGGTTGTCTGTGGTTATACAGACAATACCTAATCACGGGCACCATGGTTCCAAACAACTTGAGCTGGCCTGGTATGGAAATACAAATACAAGTACAAATACAAATACAAAATAGCTTGCAGAACAGATGCTAGTATCATGGTATTCATGATAACTCTCCTCTGCTTGTCCGTTATTTCAGATTTGTCCTTTGCGCCTGGAGCAAGTAGTCAATAGCAAGCCATCAGATTCAATAAGGCCAGAAAGTCATCCGTTTCGCTCTGAGTCTGCAGTATTTGGAAAAGTATTTCCCTCTAAATACACCTTAGAAATCCCCTTGAGCACTCCAAATTACTTGCAGCTCTTCTTTCGTGTCCTTCTTCAGAAGGCCAGGAGACTTGCAGGGATTCGGACATGTGAGGAAAAAAAAAAGAAGAAAAGATCAAGTGTCCTTTTTCTCAGGTATCCAGTCTCCATCCTGACTTCTTTTATCCTACCACATTTACTTTCCAAAGGGACATCAGTACTTTTGCCTGTTTTCTCCTACCAACTTTCCGTAAAATGTATTTTGCATTACCATGGTCAGAATTTTACTCTGCGGATTTCTTGTTTAATATTCCCTGTCAACTATTTCAAACCAACAGCCATGGTACCAAGAAGTCATCTGTTTTTGCATTTCTTTCCCCCCTCCACACACATACACACTTTCATTCTTGCCCATGAATACCCCTTTTCCATCCTTCGCTGTTCTGCGGGCTCCCAGGTCGGCAGTGGCTGGACTTGCTGTATATCTGGGTACATGCTGCTATGTATTATGACCTAATTGCTGTTGGGTTTTGCCGGGTGCATTCCCCTGCTTACCACTTTCGCTACTCCGTTTTATTCTTCCAGTCTGCCAGATGTTCCTTGTATTGCGTTCTCACTGGATGGTTTTTAAGGCAGGGCTCGTTTTCCTTCCAGCCTCGGCCACAGCTGTGAGCTGATAGAGCTGCCTCACCCCTCTGCTGTGAGCTTTAATCGGGTTCTAAAGTTTCATTATCAGAGTGATCCATTCTGGAAGATATTTCATGCTCCCCAAGCCCCAGGCAAGTCCTAACAACCTTTTTTTAATATATTTTTTTTCTCTCCTCATTTTTCTTTTTTTTCTTTTCTTTTTTTTTCTTTCTCTTTGATGATGTTCTGCAGGTGCTTTAGCAAATACAAGACTCAAAGGTCTGAGTCTCCCAAGACTGCTACAGTTTTTAGCTTTCAGCCACCATTCCAGGAGCCATTCTCCTTTTCATGGCCAACAGCTGGTCTTTTTCAGGAGTCGCTGGCACATAGTCAGGGAACTCTGATCGTATGCCTTGTAAGATGCTTAATGGCTGACATCACTTGCCAAACACCAGCTTTCCTTGACAGCTTTTGCTGGTCTTTCCATCTCCACAGATACTTGCCTGCCAGGTGTAACGGCCCATCTTTAAAATAAAACTTTGGGTTCTCTCATTACAAAAATGGGTGCATGAGGATGGAGAGGGAGAGTGTAAAGGGAACTCATTTGAGATTTTCACTGTGACTTGTGGGCAGATCAAGCCTCTGAGATCTCAGATGGCTGATATATGTTAAGTTAATGGCTAGCATCATTAGCCAAAGTGTGCTTGTTAATGAAAGTGCAGTGATGAGAACTCTAGCTGACCCTATCATCGCTATTATTGTCCATAATAACTAGTTAAAAGTTACAGGAATATATTAGCAAGTGTTACTGCTAGTACATTTTGCCTTATATTTATTTAGCCTGCTATCTTGCAGTAAGGTTCAGTGTGTCTTCTTTCTCTTACATATGATCCTGCCTAACTGACCAGTGTCTTGGGACATTGGGCTGGTGTAATTCACATATGAATGACCCAGAAGATAGAAGAATTGAGTAATTCCAGCTTTAGAGGGTATGGTTTCAAAGAATTTTACTGACAAAAGACACCGGTATATTATTTTCTCCTCAATGTTGTGATTTCACCCCGATAACCCTGTATTAGGCCAAAAGATGTGAGTTAATCTAACTTTAAGTCTCTGTTCCTTCACAGTTTGAATCAGCAGCCTTTGAGTCAGAAAACAGAGGCCATTTAACGTAGGCAGTAAAGGGTCATTATTTCAAAGTCATCCTAAATTTAGTCCCTGCTGCTGTGATGACTCATCCAGTCATATTGCACCACAGGAAGTAATGAAAATGCATCAGAATAATGTAAAGCAATTCCTTACTCCCGTACCGTCTCTCTGGCTACGTGTTCTTCTTAGCTCCTTGGCCTACAGATTCTACCAACCTAGACCTCTTTATGTTCTTACTGTTGTTTATTTGCACCAAAGTATTCAGAAGTGTCAACTCCAATGCAAGCAGATACATCAACAACCAGGTGGTCTTAGTCCCTCCCCTGAAAAACCATTATGGTCTAAGCACACAGTAAGAGAAAACATTAATATACAAAGCATAAGGGAGTTGCACAAGGATGTAGTAAAATGACTCACTCTCACCCTGACTCTGTAGGGCTTAGAGTTTAAGGGAGTGTCAGTTCATCACGATGGAAGATGATCTTGTTCCCCAGAACAAGATCCCACTGCCCTGAGCCATGACATCCGTACAGTGCTACAAAAGACCACGAGAACTCTCTAGCAGTGTTCATGCGTCATTGGACAAACTCTCCTCTTAGTACCAATAAAACAGCACAAATCAGACTGCTGCTGATTTGATTGCCCAACTAACTTGGTCAACAGTGTCTTGGGGAATCGCTGAATAAGGCTCTGTTGTATGGGAGGATAAAGAGCCAATATGTGAGTAGAGTCACTTAACTTGCAGCAGCTGGCCTGTTTCCTTCAGATTTTGCCAGCAAACTAATTGCTGTTGGCCAAAAGCAGGAAATTCTTTCTACAAAAAGACATATGGACATTTTTTGTTTCCTTACGGGAATCAAAATCTTGAATGTCTTATAATTTTCCAGACTGCATTAAGGCTGATATGGAGAAGGAAACCATCAGGACATCATTGCCTCATCTTGTAATAAGGTCAGTCCAGAACCTGCTGGTACCACTCAAAAGTCAATTGAGTTAGGGAGTGAGAAGCTGAGGCCTCTGCTTTTTTATATGTTTTGGCTGGCAAATGTACTCCATCAAATCTTCATTTCTTTTCAAAAATTCAATTTTTGAATCAGTACCCAAAGCTACTGATTGGAGCTTACCTAGAGCCTTGTGGATATATACTTTTTGTAATTTACTGACCAACACAAAGCTACTGATCACATGTAGACATGTGATCTCTTCCAGAGGTCCCTTTAGGCTGCTCCATTTCTATGCAGTAAAACACAGCATGTGAGTACTTTCTCCAGTGTAGCAAGGTGTAAAGGAAGAGCAACGGTCCAGAATTTGTTCTTGAGAGCAAGTGATTTTTATTAAAGAAGAAAAAAAAGAAAGAAAAATTCTGCAATTCATTGCTTTAGCCAGCTTTAACCACACCCCAGGAAAGACCTTTCACTGTTAAAGTGGTAGAAGATTCTAGTACAACTGCCTAAAACTAACATCTCCTTCCTGGAAGGCTAACTTGAGCCTGCGCATCTCTGACCTGTTCTCACTTAAATATCACCAAACACTCCTAAAGACTTGAATTCTTGAACAAAAGGAAAATTACAGCAGCAAATTCTGTCCCAAGAACTCTGTCATGCTATCTCTTGCTCAGCTGTCACTGCACGGCAAATGCATTACAATGTTCCTTCTATACTTCAGCTTAAAAAATTATGGATGCATGACTGACCCCTATAAATTAGATGACTTCAATTGAATAAGGTTATTTCCTGAACAAGTGAGACTAAGCAAAATTATTTGTTTGTACCAAATTCGTAGAATCATAGAATCTTTTAGTTTGGAAAGAACCTTAGGAGGTCCTCCTGCTCAAAGTAGGATCAATATTTAATTCAGACCAGTTTCTCAAGGCTTTGTCCATTCTGGTCTTGAAAACCTCCTAGGACTGAGATTCCACAGACTCTTTGGGCAACTTGTTCCAATGCTTGACAGTCCTGCTGAGAAATATTTTATTTATATCAAGTCAGAACCTTCCCTGTTTTAGTTTATGATCATTGTGTTTTATCCATTCACCTTGCATCTCCATGAAGAGCCTGGCTGCATCTTCTCAATAAATCTAAGGTTGTGGAATGAATAGTTCAGTGTGGAAAATGAAGGGGAAGCTTCTACATAAAACATTTAATAATTTCAAAACAAAAATTTTTGATACCTTTATTTCAAAATGACATATTATTACTAAACAGATGACAAAGAAAAGGAAATTGTACAGTCTGGGTCATGAGAAACATTTCATTTAGATCAAATGAGAGTATTTTGTTTGGCTGTGGTTTTTGTTTTTTTTTTTAATTGGCCAGTAAATTACAAAAAGTATATATCCACAAAGCTCTAGGTAAGCTCCAAGTTCATGGTGATTTAGGAACTGCTGGTGGAAAGATGGTAGAAGTTATTTTCTGTTAGCTAAGCAGAATAATACAACCTTCAATCTACAGCTATGAAGAGCTGTAATTTGGAAAACACAACATGTGATAAAATGGATTATAGTGCCATTTCATTTGGATATATGACTTCACTGTTTCTGTAAGCTGTGTCCTTTTAATGCGGATTTAATAATGGAGGACACCACAAGGAACTATGTTCTTTTCAAAATGAAGAATGCACAATGTTTCCATAAATGAAGCTCTTAATTTTTGAACAAGGAGCAGAGCCCTTTCCTGCTCTGGACTGGAAAGTGTTTTAATTTTATGTGTGTAGTGACTGAATGTATAGACGTAGTGTCTGGGTATAGGGATGGAAAGTAAATTCTAATGTACTTTGAAGTTTATTATAGCTGCACTGCAGAGGTCCCTTCTTCTCTAGTGCTATAAAACTGTGCTTCCATTTCCTTACATCCCTTCATGGTAAAGGGATATTGTTTTTTCCCACAAGTATCTGTTTGGATTAGAAAATGGTCCACAGATGATTTCTCTTTCAGAGCTGGCACTCTCCAATAGAGAAAATCTGATAGAAATGACTTCCTGGCCAATCCCTTACTATAGTTATAGCATGGGGAATACAGTGGCCATTGACTATGGAAAATGGTGAAGCTAACGACATCATCTGGATTTCCAATTAGTTCTTGGAAAGAAGACAAACATTTGGCACATTTTTGCTGGTTCACTGAGGGCTGATACTCGGGGTTCTGCAGTAGATGAAGTAGGAAATGAAGAGCTTAAATTGGTCAAATTCAGGACAGCAGTAGCTGTTGAACAAAATAATCTTTAGGTTAGAGAAGCTTTGGAAGGAAAAGACCCTAGTGTCCAGAGGATGCAATGTTATAGGGAGGCAGAGGCTTGGGTTGAAGGTAGCAGATATATAGTTTTGATTCAGAACAGAAATCCAGGTGCTATCTCTTGCCTGGTTTCTACCACCACTACTGGATTCTGAGGATGACTTATCCTACCCAAAAATAAGACCAGGAAAGATCACTCTGGAGCTACTCTGCTTTTTAGATTCCTCCCTAATCATTTGCTACCAGTCAGGGCTAAAATAAGGAGATCTGGTTTGACTTAGTTTGGCCATTGTGACTTTGCTTTCTCTTCTTCCCCTCTTGTCTTGAAGGTGCCACAAAATTCTTGTGTGCAGAGAGGTCTATGGTGCGTGAGAGTCCGCTCAGTTGGTCTACAGACTGGAAGAAGGGAAGTCGTTGATAAATTGCATTTAACACGGCACGATTCTGGGCTGCAAAAATAGTAGAAGAAAGTTGGTCTCTGTGCAATGTTCAGGATCTGAAGCCCTGGGTGGGCTATTCGAGTAGCACAGAAAATGGGGTGTTTTCCAACCACAGAAAGTTCCCAAAGCATTGCCTCCTCAGTCCCCACCCAGCTGGCAAGACTTCTGTCCTGGCCAGGTTTGTATTTACAGTGACACCGTTCCAGCGGGTGAGAGTCTGACAGGACGCCAGTGCCATCTGTACAGCCGCTCTGCAGGACCAGTGCTTCCTTCTGCCTGCTGCATGCAGCAGTCATCTGCAAAGAGTCCAAAAAAATACAGGTAAGAAAGCATTTTGATGGCTTGTGTGAAACACAGGGGGATACTAGTACTGTTTTTTCATATTTTGGTAAAAGGAAAAAATTCAATTCAAATGGTTCTGACTGCTGCAAGATTTTTACTGACCCAGCCTACCTGCTACATTCATTCACCTCCCCCTCTCCTCTCCAGATTTTGACAGTGTAAGCCCCTTCCTTTCCTTATCCCTACTCATATCACACCAGCTTCTAACCCAGGGGATGTTCACACCTCACATCCTCTCTTTATAAAGAAAGGATTTTGTTTCCAGATGAATAAATACACAAAACAACCAAACCTCCAACCCTCTCTAAATCTGAGGTGTTCACTCCGGGTATATGCAGTCTTCATTAAATGGCAGGAGGGCTGTGACACTGAGTCCTGAGGAGGGGTCAGTCTCGGTCAGGTAAGGGAAATATGTCCATCTGACATTGATACAAACAATCCCATAAGCAGAAGGTGATGGAAGGATGTACGAGTGTCAGGAGCAGACCTGACTCAGTTCCTGGATTTTTCCTCAGACTCCTCTTCTTCTCTTGGCCAACTTACCAAGAGAAGCATTCATCTCCCTGACTTTTGCCACTTCAGTTGTGAGTATTTAATCAGCTAGTCTCCTCCTATACACAATGAAGAGTTAAGTAGATCTAGATGATGATCTACCTTATCCAGAAATAAATGTGGTAAACCAACTCATGGAGATCTCCCTTGTTCTCACTCCACTGATTACAGAGAAAGCTTTAGTGATTGTTTGGACTGGACAACTCACTTTCAGATGGCTAAAATTAGGATAGATGGCTATTCCTAGTCTCTGTCCTTCCTTTTCCCAATCAGTCGGAAGGTAAAAATAGCACAGAGGAGAACTGAGAGAATAAACATTAAAAATGAAGATAGGTATATAGATAAGGGATAGTCGGCATGAAAAAGAAGTAGCCTCTCTCCCCACCCCCCATCTACGGAGCAGGATACAACATAAGCACTCTGTTATGCACACTTACTCTTTAGGGTAAGTGCACTGCTTACCCTCTCTTGTTTAAACGTTACAGCCACAAAACGAGCTAATAAATTTCTGGCTGACAAGCCTGACAGAGCAATAAGTAAAAACAGGAAAGCATCTATTACATATTACCCTGAATTTATCAGCTCTCCCTTCAAAAGGGGAAATAACACAAGGCAAATTGTGGGAAGTTTTTTTTATCTGCTAGAAAAATATGCCCTGTGCCCCAGTCAAAAAACAAGCTGTTGTGAAGTAACCACATTATTTAAAGATACAAGTAAAACAGGAAGAGGAAAACCAAACAAGCATGGCTTGAAAATTTCCCACAAGTGAGCTCTGACAGTCCGAACGCAATGATGGACTTGTTGACAGAGCCTGGGCTGCAGGGAAACCATTGGCTTTGCAAGGCCAGTGAGCTGGGAAAGGGAATAAAGGGGACCCCTTCCCTTTCAGATATTTGTCTCTAGTTATATGTTTCTGGGCTTGCTTTACTATTATTTTTAAAGACAAATCAGTATGTCAGCAACTGAGATTTCATCTCAGCCTCCTATGCTAGGTCACTCCTAAATATCGGGGTGTGTTTGAGATACCACCAGCTACTAATGCAAGAAACCACAGGCAGGATTTTTTGGCATGCACATGCAAGTTTAAGCCGCGCTCCTTTGAAGCACTTCAGTCCATGCATAACTTTAAGCACACAGGAATTTAAAACTGAGCTCCTTGTAGGCTTGATGTTTTGATCAGTCTGAGCCTGATGGCTGGTCAATGGGGCTGTGTGGAAAACTTGGCTGGCTGGAGCTATCAAGCCACACAGCAGGTACTATGCCCTCCCAGAAATTTAGTGATGGAAAAGGCGTCTGTGTAGGTATTTCACTATTGGGATGGCCCAACCTCTCACACCATGGTCTGTTTTCAGGGCGACTGCAGAGCTCTTTTTGGAAGTCATGCTCCTTATTGCAATGCTCATATTCTTCCCCCTCTTCCAAACCCAATCCTCAGAACAGAAACTTTCAGAAGCAACAGGCAGACAAGCACTGCTACAGATGTTACAGAACTCTGGATTTCTGTCTGCTTTCTCTTACACAAAGATACTATTTTGCAAATCCCAGTGATCTGCAAATGATTCCTGATGAATCATCCCCACCTAAAAGAATGGGATGTTAAAAGTGTTTCTTATAACAGAATAGATCATGGTTCATTTGGTCCATGGTGATGTATATCTAATTTTTTCTATATGTACAAGTCTTTTCAAAGGACGTGTTGTTGCACATATTATTGAAAGCGAATTAAAATCATGGCTTATGAAATTTATAGGCCTTCAGGTCAGAAGGGGCTATCTTAATCACCAAGTTTAACCTGTGGCATCAAATTCTCAAGCTACAGAACATTACCCAGAAATTTCTGTGTTGGAGGAGAGAAATTCTTCCCACCTGTGAAAAAGAAAAAAAAAAATGTCAGTATAGAATATCTTATATAAAAGAACAGGTCTTGATTTTAGAGAGTCAAATGCTAAGGCACAAATTAATTCCTCTGGCAAATTACACTGTTTCAATAATTCAGACTACATTCACATCCCAACTGAATGTCTGATTTCAATCCAAATTCCATTTTGTGTTCCCACTTTACTTCCAATTTGATATTGTCTTAATTTCAGGATCCAGCTTCCTGCTCCCTTCTTTGTCTGTTAGACTACCGTAACATTTTTGGATTAATAGAAAAAGCCCTTTCAAATTACTGCAGAGAACACCATCACTTACTGGACACATCCTAGCTCTGTAATACGATGAATGTAACCCAGAGATGTAAGTAAGCATTTGATCAGGGAATCAGGCTCCATATACTAATATCACAGCATCTAATATGAGCACTAGGTTATATTTTGAAAAAGTTGCTGAAAATCTAATTTGATTTTACAGTTGATTTTGCCAACAAATAATTTTACAGGTGCACCCCATTCTAGGGAGCCGTTCTCTGCCTTGCTTCCAAACAGAAGTAAAGCCAGGCAATGAATAGGAAAAGATCATCAACCTTTTGACGTAACTTTCTTTGCCGACAGTTCTCTCAGGCTATGTTTTTATATTTGTACGGCTGCTCTGGCAAGACGTATTGTCATGTAGAACCAAATTAATACACAGGGAGGCTTTGTCATTAAAGAAATACAAGCTGATTTTTTTTATTATGACTGGCAAGAGAGCTACATTTGCAGTACAGCTATAGCATTTTCTGAGCTAGTATTCCTCTGTGTGGCACATGGCTAACTCATAGTAACTTGGGTTCTGAAACTGGGGCAACGCATTTATTTAAATCCTCTGGGATGAAACTACTTCAAATCCAGGTGCTTAATGGTATAAGCATGTGAAATGCACAACATACATTCATTCTGCTATTAAAGCAGCACATTAAAAGGAAAGGCATGAGGAAAAGAAGTGAAAAGAAACCTCAAGAATTTTCATCTCTCTAACAATCCAAATATTGTGAATAATTTTACATATGACCAGAATTTTACCCTTGAATCCAAGCTGACACCGAAACATTTCTTGGAGGAGAAGATAAACTCAGGTCCTGATGTTAGGAAGCCAGAATAAAACAAACGGTCTACCTTTGCTCTGACCCTGGCTCAGGAAGGCATGTAAACACATGCTTCGCTCTCAGTGGGTGCGTTAAGTGCCCTTGCTGCATGCTTTCCTGCCAGCTGCTACACAGAAACATACAGGCAGAAAGTAGGAAACCGCAGAATAATATGCCCATAGCAGAACTATCTTCCCCTCAGCCCAGATGGGAAGAAAGCAGGTGAAATAATAGCCAAATATCATAGGAAAACAAGGTGCATCAGTGAGACCCTAATCGAAATGTGCTGGAATTCAGAAAAGTCCCAGCCTTGTGAGACTTGCCAAATTTTTCAGGGGTGTCAGAAAAGCACGTAAGCATCTGTGCAATTGCTAATGCTGTTTGAACCTCAGTGTCGGGGTTCAGCTAAGCTAAGCTGCTTTATCTGTGTGATATCATAGATTCAGAAACGTAGGTGAGAAACTGCTGAGGCAGATTTGATAACAAGAGATTAGCTTAAACAATTTCTCTGCACACTCTGATTAGAGGTGAAGCTGCGTGCAGACAGAGCAAATCTCTGGTTTCTTTTTCACTAGTTTCATTGCTTCCTCCTCCTTCTGAGGGAGGAAAAACAAGACAAAAATATTTTTTCATGGTATTTTGGCACTTCTGTTTCCTGTTGTGGCCAGAACCTAGAAGTTAAGAAACTTGTGACTGAAACAATTGAACTAGCACTGGAAAATTCAAACAGGAAGCAAGATGTAATTTTTTTAAACAGTGAGGGCAATTAATCACTGGAACAGCTTTGCCAATGCATGTGGTAGATTTGCCATCATGTGGAGTCTTTAAACCTAGTCTTTCCGTAAGGGTGTCTGCTCTATCTCAAGGTAGAGGTCTCAACACAGTAAAAACTGGGTAAAATTCTCTGGCTTAACTATGTTATTGCAGTGATCCCTTCTGAAAAACTTTAGGAGATGCATTTTAGGATATATTCTTTTATGAACTAGTGCATGGGAGCTGGTGAGCAGAGGGTGGACATGCCCCAGACTTGCAATAACTGAGTGGGTAGGGCGCTCCACTGAGATGCAAGTCCTTGCATCTGGCCAGGTATGGGTAGGGGCTGCAGAGAGTTTTCTCACTTGCCAAATGGGTTTCCTCACCTGTGGTCAGTTTATTGGATTTAAAGGTGCCTCTGTCCAGATGGCCGGGCTGAAGCCTTGCCTTCAGGAGAGATTTGTGTTAGGAAAGGATGAATAAAAATAGGCATGGCATTCAGATTCAGAGTTAGATGCCTTAAGGGCAGTTTTAATCCCTCTCTTTTAGGCATTTTACAGTGACGAGCTTAGGCAGCTCCTTGCTGATTGCCCAAGCCCCCTTTCCTAGGCACCTCTTTCACCAATACCCAGCAGAAGGATCCTGAGGTTCTGACTCACGGCTGGATATTCCACAGTATTATTACAAGACCCTGGTTGAATGCTACAGTTTTGAACTTTTTTGTCAATAATCACTAGAACTAGCCTTTTGCGGCTATTTAGATGCCAATGACTTCAATAGCAGTTAGGTATCCTGTGTCTTATGACTTAAAGGTCATCAAAAATATACCCTCTGGTCCACAGAATTTTTACCTGTGATGATCTGATCTCTTTGAATGGGACGCAGTCCATTCCAGCTAAATGTCTGCAACTGTGTATAGGGTTTGTATGAATTGAACTGAGCCTCAAAGTCTGTAGATAGCTCATCATGAATCAAGGATGCATTTGGACAGAAACCCTCTCCAAGTCTTGAAGATAGTTCCATCAAAGAAATGCACACCTGTGTAAAAGCAGGTGCCATTCCCCCACTCCGCTCTCAGTAATAGAGGAAGGAAAGTCTTTGAGTTTCACTACAAACAGAAATGCCTGTTTCTACTCACAACAAAAAATAAGAAAAGGTGTTGAGCTACTTCATGGAAACATCTGGGTGTGAGAGAGCAGAAGGTGTCAATAGAAGTCAGAATAACAACTTGTATCACAAGGTTTTGATGTTAATGTTTCTGACACATTTATCATACTTGCTGTTCAGGAGGAGCACAGTTAGATGTGTGCCAGGTTAAAAAAAAAAAGTGTGCGAGACCTTCCTTTTTAGAAAGAGGCAGCCTTACTTAAAGTATCCGAACTGCATTCCTGAGCATAGCAAATTAGCTGTAAATGCAATTTTATGGTTGTTCTAGGGAGAAAATGTGGGTGGAGTAGACTGTAAGAAGAGAGAAAATAGGCAAATCGAGAAATAAAGACACAGACTAGCTATAATAGCAGCCGAAGAGCCTTAAAGTAAAAGTTTCCTCTCGTCTTCCTATTCTTGTATAAAAGGAACAACATTTATTCTATACCAAGACTTGCTTTTCTTGGCTAAAAAAATCTTTTTCTACCAACTTTGAAGCCCAACATTTTTGTAAACTTTCAGACCAAAAATGCAAGCCAAGTGCTTGCAGACCTGCAAACTTTTCCAAACTTATTTGCATGCAAAGCTCTATAGTACCTATCTACATGGTATCTAAACAGCAGCCTAAAAGCAGAAATAATAAAGTAGTGAATCACTGACATGTGGGGAATGAGGTGCTTTCAGACTTACTATGACAGCTAAATYAGTGGATAATATTGTAAGCAAGTGTTGTTCATCTGTCTACAACCTAGGATGAAAAATCTTTGGTATTCTTCCTAGCTTTATGACTGGCTTGAGCAAGACAAACAGGGTTCACCTTTACCATGATAGAAATCGAAAAAGGGGCATAAGAACTGACACCTTGCTGTTAGCTGTCGTTTGTCTCTGTTTTGCACCACGACAATGAACCCTCTCGAAGGCAATTCTGCAAGACTGAGATCTAACTCTAAACAATGTGGATGTGAGCCGTCACTGTCACACAGCCGCTGAGCAAAAGACTGGTCCTTGACTTCTTTTGTTTAGCAGTATAGACATCTCAATGACTCACTTAGGTATGAATACCTCTCAGCATCTTTATTAACTACATTTCCTGGTATGCTTTCTGTTTAGAACTGCCCTTTGGTTACCAACAAGAAAAATGAGTTCCTAAGAGAGGTCTCCAGAGGAGCTGAAAGTTAGCGTGATAAAAAGGCTTAGTAAGAGCACTCCCTGAAAGGAGACACAATAGGAGGAGACAGAGAATGGAGCAAAGGGATATAATGGCTAATGTCAGAGATGGAAAAGAGGAAAAAGGGATACATACCAAGAGACAGCAGAAAAATTCAAACCTCTGACTCTGGAAACTATTTAGCAATGGCTTTAGCTTGTAAATGCAACAAGGCTAGCATTTCATGTGGCATTTCTATATATTTTACATCTGGGTCCTATTCTAAGAAGTGTAGGATTTATTATAATTTTACTTCATTAAACTTCATTTATTCCATTACTGTAGTATTCAGTGAAGACCTATGCTTTCCTCCTGATCAAAGAGGAAGCTTAACTGTTGTTTTCAAGCTCTTTTGTGAAAAATTATTCCCTTTTTCTCTGCTTTTCTCACTTTTTCTTCCTATATTACAATCGGAAAAAAGAGGGATTGGAAAACTGGAGGGGTTTCTTCTCCTTAATGTTTTATTTCATTTAAAAATGTGAGGTTTGAACAAAATTCACATCAATGACTTCTAGTTTGAAAAAAATGCCTTTTGGGATCTGGGAGCTTTTGGTAGGATTGCTCGCCTCTGCCTCAGGTGTCTGTAGTGTAGGAGTTTGTGTCTCAGATGGTTGCTCCTGGAGAGGTAGTCAATACAGTCAATGGAGCCTGGAGCGCTCTTCATGTGACCAGAGTTATGGATCTGTTTCATGAGATGAATCACGACTGCATTGACTATACTGACAAGCCCTCTTCCAAATACAAGAGGAACCTAGAAGGATAAGCCTGGATGTGTATATGTCCAGGTCAGTTAGTCATCTGAGAGTTAGCTTAGTCCTACCCCTCATTATCTCAGGCTTCCCTCACTGATCAGAGAGAAAAGACCTTTAGAGACCTGTAATCTGACACATACTCTGGAGATGCTTATCTCTTTTCTGTGAAAATATGGAGACCCTGTGTTGACTATTTTCCTACCTTAAGAGCTACCATTTAGTAAGGTGAATGGTACTGCTTCTTCCAGTAGACGATTCAGGGAGGAAATTTGCAGCTGATTTGTTCAGTGGGGGACTATTATTATCTTTCTCTGATGACTGCAGAGCAAGGGCCAAGATTCTTTTCACTTAGACATATAGACATAGTCATCCTAGACGTCAACAGAGAGGGACAAATATCTCTGAAAGGCTGTTCAGGTCACAGGTGGGCTGGTGCATGGTGTAAGTATTCAGAGAGGTCTAAGGAATGATGTACACCAAGGACTACTCAGCACAGTGAAGTGTCCAGCAGTGCCTAAAATGCTCTCCTGAAATGCAAGTTCGTGTGTACCATGCAGAGAATAGCGCTGCATAGAGTGTTGCTGGAGTAAAACACTCCATACAAAAATTGCTTTTAACAGCAGCCAAAGGATGAAACAAAACTCTCGGACAAATCCATCTTTCTTCATTACAGGTAACAAAACACCAGTAAAGGGGCAGGTTGCCAGTTTCTGACTTTCAGTATGAAGGTTCCTCTCTGAATCTGGGATGTAATCCAAAGAAAACAGAAGGAAAAAATTACTGCATTACAGTTAAAAAGGCTAATCATAAAATACTAATCATTAAATAAATAGCAAGAAGTTTTGGATTTTACTAGAGAAGGAAAAGCAGTTCCACCTGTAGCTATTTAGCTCCTGAGCTCAGCATTTGCTTAATGGAAAATGTTGTAAATATATATGTGTACATGTGTGTATATATATATATATACATAGGTATACGTATTTATAAATTATTTTAGCAATAGCTTCCTTTTTTTTAAGTCAAGTTTCAGTTGCTAACAAAAGATACCAGAAGTACCAAACCCAATTTGAAATGGTGCTTGGGGTCCTTATGGCCTTGGTTCGGTCAAGTAAACAGAGGGACAATGACTCTTTTAACCTCTCTTTGCAAAAGAAGTCAAAGTTGTTTTCCAGTGAAAGAAATACAGAATAAATGACAAAGTAAACTTATAAATTATAAGGAAATGGCATCTGAAATCAGAGAACTGAACAATCTCACTTTGAAGACTTCAAAACTGGAACCTGGAGATGTGTAGTTCATCTTACAAGGTGATGGGGACCCATTTTCTGTGGGCTGCCCCTTTATATGTCAGCTGGATTTTCATATTCCCATGGCCATCTGCTCTGAGGTCAAGATGACATCTGTGCTCTGCCAAGGAAATTTCTTGCTAATTTCTACAAGCATCAGGCAGACATGAAAGTTTTACTTACTGGTCTTACTCCACTTGTAAAGGTGTTAATTACGGGTCAATCTGAGGGAGAAAGATGTTCCAAAACTATAAGGTTCTCTGCAGTACTTCTGTGTTTGAACACCTAGAACTCTTGTTTCCCAAATCTTTTAAGTATCAGATAATGGGAGTGATGAGTTAAAGAAAGCCTTTTGCATCACTTCTCTTCCTGTAGGAGTAAAACCTGTTAAGGAGTTTTCCGTGGGATTATTATAAAGGGATTTAGTTTGCTACCAATCTCCTGTGAGAGCAGTAAATTGAAATATTAGGGCTTCTGGCTGGCAGAGAGTGTGGTGAGATCGTGATAAAACTCCAGAGTGAGCTCTGCAGCTCAGGTCCAGCTGGCTCTGGTGAAGGTCCTATTCCCAACATTTTCATGCCTTTTCAAGGGAGCTGTTTTGGGGTGTAACTCTGTTAGATGTGTGCTCATTCAGGCGGGTAGTCAGAAATGCACTAACTACAGATATATCTATGTCTAGCTGTGGCAATCTTCTAGCCTTTCAAAAATTTCTTTCATGAAGAACTGTTCAGCAGAGCATCTTTTCATATTTTTCAATCTTAGCATCTGTATTAACTCACTTAATTCTTAATCAGACGCTCCCAGATAAGATTCTAGCTTGAGAAGAGTTAGCGATGAGATCTAACAGCGAGCGATCTGGGCTAAGCTAACCAAGACTTCTGATGGCTTCCTGAGATGCTCAAAGCATTTTGCATACTGTTGTGCAACCACAGAAAACCCTTTCAGGTTCTGGGAGATGAAAAGCAGCTGCTACTCCAGACGCCCGAGACCAATACTATGTGAAAAATTTTTTTTCCTTATTTTAGAACATTTCAGCCACCTCACAATCCTATGAGGTCAGGACGGGAGAGTTTACTAAAGAAAAATATTTGATGTTCAGAGGTAAGGTAGGTGTTGTTATCTTTTCTAGGGATGAAATATAAGAGCCGTTTCCTGGCTGAAAGATATTAGCAAATCTTTGTACCTAGTGATGGGAGAGAAGCTTGTCTAGAAAAAATAGAGTGCAATATTATGCAGTTAGAGAGCAAATTTTATTTTTCGCACATCTTACAGATGCTCCTGTAGAAGCGCATCTTCCCAGGGAGAAGTTCAGCCACGCAGGGGTTAATGTCTCTTCTTGCCACCTTCCTTTACAACTTAAAACTTAGGAACATGTGCACACTTATGCATGCAACAAACAAAGCCACTGCTTGCATTATAATCTCCTCAGGGAGAGCCAACTGGGAAAGACAAATTTAGCAGTGTACTTCTGGCTTTTTTACATAGTGTAATGCCATTAAACTCGACATCATGTAGACAATGAACATTACAACAAAATACTGATGCTGTTTATTAGCTGCCTGACTTTTTTGAGAGGAAGCACATGTCACATTTGTTTCAGACAACCGCATCGGGGTCCCACAGCTCTGATTAAATATGTATCCTTTGTTCAGCTGCATCGGAGTCAGTTTTGGCCTACATACGCGTTTCGTTAATATTTTAAATAGGAAAAACAACAAAGAGAGGAGAAATTAACAGTTGCTGAACTTCTCCAATTACCGCTAATCACATTTACACCCTGGGGTTTGCAGAATTAGAAATCAATTGGTGGCTTCCCCTTTCTGCAGCAGGCAGTAAATGTGACAATTTAGAAAAAGGACTAGAAGACATCTCAATTCAACATAGATACCCTTGCAAATATCCCCCAGTGAATTTATTGCTTTGGTGTTTGATGTGACACAAAGATTATACAGCATCATTTACTAAAATGATGAAGTGCTCTGTGTGATTGATACTGAAAAAACACGGTATCGTTGCTTTTTATATAAAAATATATTTTTCTTTCCATTGAACCCGAGGCATTCGGAAATTATATCCCAAGCCAAACTCTACAGTGAAATCTTGCCGGAACATTTGATGGGCAAATACTTTTTCCTTTCAAAGTTATGAAAAATGAGTTCTAGGAAACAGCCGCAACAAAAATGATGCTCTCTGATTGGTTTTATGAACTGAAGAGCACTCTGCCCAGCATCTCATGGTGATTTAGCCATGCCAAATTGGTAGGAGAGTTACTGTCAGTGTCACTTAGTGTGCTCTTTAATTGAAGAGTTTCCTCTTAAGTGTTTAGATAAACTCAAATTGGCCATGTACATGTTTTGAACACCATAAATGATGAACCAGCAGGGTCAAGCAGTCCAAAGCTGCTTATGATTTCTTAAGCTGGGAAAAGCCTTAGCAGGGGGCTGTCAAAGCACATCTTGCAGTGAGTGCATGTAAATGTACACGCGCTTATAAACACACAGCTGCAGAGCCGAGCTCATATCTGCTATTTCTAATTGAAGGTGCAAAGAAAGGAGATCATGTGAACAGAAATCAGTATTGGAGGGAGGGAGGGGAAAGAGAATAACCCTTTTGATCGTTCCTTGAACTTGCATGCATCAGGTAGGAGGATGAATGAACGTCCCTGGCAAAAGGCTGATAGGGAGAAAAACCCACATCTAACTGAATTTTTTGATTCTACAAAATAGGGCTGAAAGTCCAATGCTTTCTAAGGAGTATGCAGCCCGAAAGTCTTTTACAGAGTTAATCTGTTCTTGTGTTTTTACTTTCAACTGAAACCAAGAAGCAGAGGGAACTGAAAAATAATGGTGAGGTGAGGAAGAAGGATGAGTTAACCAAACTTTTCCAAACGTAGGATTCAGTTCATACTCACATTGGCTTTAAGCAAAAATTCCAGACAAGTTTTTTGCTCATTTGAACTGATTCATCTGTTACTCAACAATAAGACTTTATTGTAAAGCTTCTCTTGCGCTATTCCATGAACACATCAGTTGGCAAAATTCAGGGAGTTCGCTCAACAAATAATCTCATGAGGTGTTCAGCCAGCTCCATAGTTTTAGTACTATTTATCAAAAAAAGTTGCTCAATGAACAACAGTGACATCTCCAATATAAGATATATGGCAGATGTTGCTCTGCAGTTTAAGGAACACTTTTTAACAGGACTGTTCTTTTTCTGAAGTGCAACATTTTACGTGACTACTGGAAAAAAATACAACTGACCTTTGGTGAACTCAGAAACTTCTTAATTTTAAGGGTTGATTTCAGAGAAGCAAAAATTTCATCATCAGACATAATATTTCCTTGAATCATTCAATTCTTTTTTTCTTCTTGCATGATACAAAATAGTATTATTTTGCCCTTAAGACCAAAATGGGATGATTGAAAAAACCTTCTATTTGACTTTTCAATTGTAATTGAATAAACTGTCACTGACTATACGAAGAGATTCTCTATATTTAAGACTAAACATCTGCTCAATGATAACATTTTAATAAAATGCACAGTTACATGAACTTTTTTTTTAACCACCTACAAAGAACAAATGAATCTCAGAGGAAATGCTAAACCATTTTCAACTAATATGACTGAAAGTTCAGAGGCTTACCCATATCTTACATAAATAACAGTTTGTGTTTTGTTCCTTGTAATATCGTCTCCATTTGTCACTTTTTACATTTTTTCATTTAGGCCTTTTTCCTACTGTCTGTCAGTCAGGCATGCCATCTAAAATCCAGGTGTGAACCAACCCAACAATACTAATATTAACATGACTAAAAGAATAGTAGTGGGTTTCTCATACAAAAATAGAAGACTGAATACCAGTGTTTTGCAAACTAAGTCTACTTGTCAGTCCACATTAACTATATCCATGACCTTTGTTCCAAAGGGAGTTGGTATAGTCTAGCTAGAAATTTGGGTCAAGCTCTGTAGATATTTCACCTATATATGTTGCAAGGTTTGTGAACCTTTTGGCAAATCTAACTTCAACCTGAGATTTCTTAGCATAACTTTGATTTCCTAAGAAATGTCTATTGGTTGTTTACTAAATCTTCATGTCTGATAATGCCAAAGATAAAGGGGAATCTTTTTTCCTTATATTATCAGTTCAAATATACCTCAGCTCTCGCACCCCCATTCAGTTCAGGAGTCTGGATGAAACTGAGGTGGTTCTTACTTGTGACAGTTCGTTATTTTCCGGACCAGTCTTAAGATCACCAAACACCACCAACGGTCACCGCCGGCCAGATGGCTTACTGGCTGACTCAGCAGGATGGTACAACCTCAAGTGCTTGGGCTGATGGGGAATTGGGCAGACTATACTTATATTTTCTATACATATACATATATTTTCAATTTCAGAGAGGGGCCTGGAGCCATGGTATGATTTAATATGCATAGCTTTTATGCTGATCACTAAGAACCTTTGTTTTGCTGCTCTGTATAGCAGCTAAAAAAATAAACCCAGTGCTTTGCAAAACAAACAAATAAATAAGTAAGAAGAGGGTATGTGCAGGAAAAACTTCTCCTTCCACCCCAGTAACTGTATGGCATGTTGCTTATAGGATGTGATTCATCTCACCTAACTCTAGATTCAGTACCTAGTTGTTTAAGTCAGTCTGTAATCACTGAAAAAAAATACACATCTCCAAAGGACATATCACCAAAAATCTCACAGACATTTTGCCAGGAAGGGATGAATTGTACTGTAAATGTGTCTCTTTGTCTTTTAGATGTCCAAAAGCTGGGTGAAATGAATCAATGAATCTACACAGAGGAGTTTTTCTTGCATTTCTGTCTTTAATGGGGCACTATTGATTTTGACTCCGGATGTATATCCTGCGTTGCATCATGAAAGCAGTGGGAGTTATGGCCGTTCCCACCTTGGAACAGGAGTGCTGGAATCGACTGCCAGTTGTCAAGGAAAAGCCTTTGAACTCATGAGCTTGATCCTGGAAACTGGCAGAAATCTGAATGATTTCACAATCCCGGTGGGAGAAACACTCTTTTACAAAGCTTGGGTTGATGCCATAGCAGACCTTAGACACCACGACTGTGTTTTTTTAATGACCCTGCTATTCTCAGAGGAGCAATATGAGTGAGTATTATGAGCCAACACTTTTATTTAGTAGTAGTCTTAGTATTTATATTTGGAATTGCAGGAAAGACATGGTCAAAACTTTCTGCTAACAAAATAGAGAGGTGGGAAAGAGTTTTAACCAAAAATAAGGTGATTTTTTTCATTATCTTTAATCACAATTATATCAACACAAGCTGATGTGTTGGTCACAATGAATTTCTCTCTCTAATATTGCTATATTGTGATATCATGTCCCTGACCAGAACTGGCACTTTGGAAGGTGTTTACATTCTTTTTTGTAGGAAGTTCAAGACTGGCCAATAAATAAAAGTGTTCTCTAGAAATCTTAAACTGGCAGATTTTACCAGCGCTAACTTCACACACAATCAAAGCTAGGTCACTGCATGGAGTATCAGTGATCCCTCTTTTCTCTTCAAACCTTTTGACACGAGTTTCTATTATTGTGATATACATCCCTCTCCTCTCCTTTGTAGATTTTTCTAGTTCTACCTATTTTGAGTGAAAGCCTAAAGACACAGAGGGTGCGTAGACACTAAGTGATGGGGTGAAATACAGGTATACCTACTCCAGTGCCAATGTTAGAGAGCACATCCCCAGAGGTACAGGAACTCCATGAGGAGTGGCTAGATCTTGCCCCAGAACTGTCTAATTGAGCAATTACAGATATATTTTATCATTTCCAATTTAAATGTGGCCAACTTTTGTGTTTGTGCTGCCTTGCATGAGGTAGATGATAGGTTCATTAAAAGATGCAGTCCATACCCTAACCAGTTCATAGCCCAAACAGACAGGTCACATACAGGAATACATACTCACTACCTTGCCCCCCTCCCTTTGTCTAGTCAACCTTCACTTTTTCTCTAGTAAACTGGGAAAAGATTTCTTGCTTGACTAATTAACTCTACACTGCCTTCTACCATCATATCTTCAAGCTTGTCCCTTAAATACGGTGTGCATGTTTGTGAGATAATGACTACAGATTTCAGACTCAGGAACAGGCCACTTTGGAACATTATAGGAACGTTGTCAGTGTATGCAGGGATGTGACTAGGAAGGTCAAGGCCCATTTGGAATTGAATCTGGCAAGGGATGTCAAGGACAAAAAGAAGGGCTTCTTTAAATACATCAGTAACAAAAGGAAAATTAGGGAGAAGGTGGGCCCCCTACTGAATGGGGCAGGGGCCCTGGTGATGAATGATGCAGCGGCGCAGAGTCTAGTTGGAGGCCTGTAGCTAGCAGTGTCCCTCGGAGGTCAGTACTGGGTCCAGTCTTGTTCAACTTATTCATCAATGACCTGGATGAAGGGACAGAGTGCACCCTCAGCAAGTTTGCTGACGATACAAAACTGGGAGGAGTAGCTGATACGCCAGAGGGCTGTGCTGCCATTCAGAGACCTGGACAGGCTGGAGAGCTGGGCAGAGAGGAACCTCATGAAGTTCAACAAAGGCAAGTGCAGAGTCCTGCACCTAGGGAGGAATAACCCCGTGCAGCAGTACAGGTTGGGGGTTGACCTGCTGGAAAACAGCTCTGCAGAGGAGGACCTGGGGAGTCCTGGTGGACAACAAGTTGACCATGAGCCAGTAATCTGCACTTGTGGCCAAGAAGGCCAACGGCATCCTGAGTTGCATTAGGAAGGGCATTGCCAGGAGGTCAAGGGAAGTGATCCTCCCCCTCTACTCAGCCCTGGTGAGGCCACATCTGGAGTACCGTGTCTGGTTCTGGGATCCCCAGTGCAAGAGAGACACGGAGCTACTGGAGCAAGTTCAGCAAAGGGCTATGAAGATGAAGAAGGGACTGGAGCATCTCCCATACAAGGAAAGGCTGAGAGAGCTGGAACTGTTCAGCCTGGAGAAGAGAAAGCTAAGGAGGGATCTTATCAATGTGTATCTGAAGGGAAAATGTAAAGCAGACGGGGCCAGACTCTTTTCAGTGGTGCCCAGTGATAGAATGAGAGGCAACAGGCATGAACTGAAACACAGACAGTTCCATCTGAACATGGTGAAAAACTTCTTTACTGTGAGTGTGACTGAGCACTGGAACACGTTGCCCAGAGAGGTTGTGGAGTCCCCTTCCTTGGAGATATTCAAAAGCCATCTGGATACAATCCTGGGCAACGTGCTCTAGGTGACCCAGCTTGAGCAGGGGGGGTGGACTAGATGATTCCGAGAGGTCCCTTTCAACCTCAGCCCTTCTGTGATTCTGTGATTCTCCACATTTTCCACATGGAAGACTTGAGATATAGAAATGTTAAGGTTAGGATTTGCCTTACCTAACTTTAAAGTCTTAGAGTTAGATCCCTGAGCTAGTCATTTTAGGCCACATTTGTTTTCAGAAGGCAGCTGCAGAAGTCAATTATTTGACCTACCTTAGGGTGAGATGAATTGTCTTCCCTCACTTTTATTAATTATAAAAATCTATTATTGCCAGAGTGTAAATACACACATATATTGTATGTAAATAAAAATGTCATCAAAGCAAGTGTGTAACTGAAGTGACAGTTTATATTCCTTGACAATATTTCATTGCAGGCAATTTCTCATCTGAAGTCTTTCTGTTAAATTTTAACCATCAGAGTTCTTCGGGTGCAAAAGGATACTTTTGAAATATATTTTGAAATGGATGTAGTTTAATTCACTAGGATTAAGACAAGCCAAATTATAAAGTAGAGATATTTTTTAGATTTTTTAAAATTCTTTTTGGCTATTACAATGGACCAGAAATGTTAATAGGTGCTTCACAGAAGATATGGAGAAAGCCCAGTCCTTGAATGAAGGCAATTCCACTCTAAATGATGAGAACACAATAAGTAACTTGGGATATTTCTGTACTAGTAAATTAAACACATGCAGGACCATGTTCTGACAAGGAGGGCAGATGTCATGAAGAACCTACATCCTTATTATTAAGCTCTTTTACCCTCCAGACTAGGGAGACCACCAGCTCACTTTTAGGAGTTGCCCAAGGACTTTCTAATTCCCAAACTCATAATATCACATCAGGAAAAATTCTAGCAATGTACCAGTATAGATTTTAATAGTGACTTTGTTTATCCTGAATTAGCAGTAGGATATCAAAGAAAAAGCAAAGTTAAACTGTCAGCAGGATTTAGGAAGAGATTTCTTGTCTAGGCAAATCATTCTTATATCTTTTCACTATCAGTTGAAATCCTTATATCTCCAACATAGTATTTGAGGACGACTGTTACTGATAGACCTCTCGGAGATGAGGAACTTATCACAAGGACAGGATATGACCTCAAAAAGGAAGTCTGGAATTGAAGCCATATCTCTTTCAACACAAAAAGATGTTTTTAACCATGCGACTTCCCTTTCTCCCACAGGCTTTCTTTAAATTCATTAGCAGAATCAGGAACTAGTCAATCTTGAGGCAGAGCAAACCCAGACTAGATTGACCACTGGTCTAATTATGTGTGTAATCAAAAGGAGATGGGAGAACAATGCAAAGAGAAATATGGGAACTGGAGAATTTGTTACTAGAAAGTGAGTAGAGTATGATTTGAGGGCTAAGAAAAGATCAGAGAGCTGTGAGGGTAAGTGGTTCGATAAGAAAGAAAAGATTAGTAAGTTCAGAAGAAGAAACAATCAGTAAAATACCAATAAAAGAAGCCATACACATCCTTGAGGGTATTTGAGATGTTGGAATAAGAGATCAGTATATAGACAAGTAAGCAGCATTACTGATGGAAAAGAATAAAAAGAAAAGCAGGGGAAAAAAAAAAAAGACATGGAACAGCTACTGACTGTTTTTCTTGAGTATAATAGTAATTGAAAACGAGAGTTCAGAATTCAGTCAGAGGTTAAAGTAGTTGACTCCAGAGAATCACAGTCTTGTTTTTTTTACCTAAAAGTGTTAATTGGTAAAAATATTTTCTAGAACAGTACCTTTAAAGCAAAGGATGTAAAATATTCACACTAATACAAAATTCCAGGAGCTGTTGTCTTCATATCACAAATCTAGGCCAAAATGTCACAGCATTCTGATATGCAGGGACAGAAATGCAACATATATTATGGAGAGATGTTCAAGCACGATAGCTCCGAGACTGGATGATTTTAGGAGTGAGTTCTTGTGAACAAATTACAAGACCAAAATTATTCAAGAAATGTATTTTGTGTCCTGGTCCAGAATGCATTGATTTCTTGTCATTAACTACAGAGAGATTTGGATTAGGTCCTGGACGAAATAATTTGAATTTCTTTGCAAGTAACTCCTGAACAAAGAAATGAGATACAATTCATGAGATCACTTGTTACAAATTATTCATCCAAACCTACTTAAAATCTAATAAGGCACCCTTAAATCAACACTAGACATGTTTAACTTGAGACCTGAATTTAGATGACTTGCAAGTTTCTCTAATGTTCAACTTCATTAGAAAGCAGGGTGATAATGAAAATGAACTGGTGATGAAATTTTTCTTTTTTTTCTTCAGCTCAGTTATCTGTTGGATAAAATGCTCCCTGATTGCTTTGAATAAATAAAAAGAAAGATGGGAGCTGGGTAATGGTTTGCTGAATGTGAAGCATAGAGGCAAACCATATGTCAGGTCTGCACTGGTTGAAGTGACCACTAAAGGGCACTCAGACTGCACCTTTATCAAAAACTTGCAAAATTTACAGGCATGGGTTAAAGATCTTCAAAGCAGGCTATGGAGGAGGAAAGCAATGTTAGATAACACATTGGAGACAGGGAAAACAAGAGACAAAATGAATTGCTAAAGGTTGCCTTGAGAAAACAGAAATAGGACAGTAATCAAAACTGTAACTTTCTTCCAAAAAAACCCAAGAAACTTCCTTTCAAGCCAATTGGTATGAAATCTAACCTAGACCTGGACTGTGGTGAGAAGAGGCTTAAAAGTCCATCCTTGGTGGCTTGGTACCTTCACGCCTTTCTGCAATATATTTTTTCTATATGTGTGTACTTGGGAAAGAAGAGGGTACTGGCTGGCTGTTTGCTTGCTTGAATGGCTTGAAGGCATTCGTAAAATTTCCTGAAAAAATAATATTGGAGCTTCCAGCTGCTGCAGCTCTTTCTGTTTCCTTGTTCCAGAGTAGTGCCAGAAAACTAACTGCACCGTCCCCTTCAAAAGCAGGTGCAACAGCCTGACAGTAATCCAATAAAAATCCTATTAGCTGCGTCTCCATGACACTCGTGGTATCCATGGGACCCACAATATCTTTAATGCAGACAATAAATCCAGACCATTTCCTCCTTCAATTGCTCCCAATATGGCTCCACTCCTAGCACTGTTCAGCTAACCTTTTGTTGCTACATTTTCTCATGAATGCTGAATCACTCTCTAATCTTTACAATGAAACAAGTGGAGTCCCCACTAAGTGAAACGCATCAGTTAGGTTTAGTTATTCAAGCGCAATTGCATCCAGGTGCATTGCTGTGGATTACAACCAGCAGAGACCCAGCACTGAGAGAGTTGTAAAAATATCAGTTCCATGTCTTCAAAGCTTAGGGAAGGCTTTGTGGCAATTACTGTCTGACCAAAACATCCCAGATTAACCCCAAAGTAGCCAGAGCAGAGAGTGCATCACTAGGTTAAAAGGACATCGAAGTGAGGATAAAAAGCATACAGCGAGTTAAAACAAAATGATGTGAAATTGAAGCCAGGAGAGCAGGTTAACCGAAGATGTTGTAAACAACAGCATAACAAGGACAAACGCAAAAAGGAGGTGATTTGACAATACCTAGACTTCTTGGACCTCTTAGGAGCTGTGGATGCTCATGGAGATTTGCCGAATTACAGCTTTGTTAATCACAGTGGCTGAATCCAATCCATGAGTTAGCTACTTGTAAGAGGATCAGGGACAGTTCAGCATTGCTAAATGGAAAGGAAATTTATGGGTTGAACCACCACCTGCTGGTAATCCAGCTGCCTACGCATGGCCCTGTGGCCATTCTCAAGATAAGACTCATCTCCTTTGCTAACAGAGGAGTCCCAACGAGTGTAGCCCAAGCACACCAAGTAGTTCAATACACCACTGGCTTCCCCCATTTCTAAATCCTTGAGTTATCTGTGTGACAGCTGTAGGGCCAGGAGATGGGTGGGAGGCAGAGCCTGCCATCCTTAAAGACCATGAGATCTTCCAGAGGCTGTTCTTTCAGCACAGTAAGCAGTTATGCTTCATCCCAGCAGATCTTGAGGACACAGCATCTAAAGATTTGCTGTGATGAAAAGTCAAATTGCAGTTATTTACAGTCTCTTCCCACCTTCCCAGAAATTTTAACGTGAAGAGTTTTGAGGGAATGGGTTTGATCTCTGTGAATATACGAATGCTCACTCTGTAGAACAAGCAAGTTTTAATGTAATAAAAGAACTGACAAGTGATTGTGAATGACTAAGCCAAAGGACAGGAACACACATAGATACGTTATTTAAAATTCTGTGCACTTTGTTGTGATTTAGACTACCTCTTTAATTAGTTTTTACGGCTGGCTGGTTAGAATTGCACATTGTTTATAGACCTATTTCCGTGCAGGTTTTGTCATATGATCCAATTTTGAGGGGAACTAAATAACTTTAGTGCTTTCATTCCAATACAGTTACAGCAGTGGCCAGTGCTAGCACAACTGCCTGTGAGTGAGAAGAGAGTGGAGGACTTCCTTCTGGTGCGGATGTATATTCCCCCTAACAACCTCCCTGGTGTAAGAAGTTATAATGCTTATTATATATGGACAGTGAAGTTGTCTCTGTGTGACTGTACACACATGAGCAGTGAATATTCTTGCAGCGAGGCTGCCTTGTAGCTTCCTACCCTGTTGTCATCTAAAACAGAACGCAGAACCTGCAACAAGGACATCATGAGCCTGCTTGAAAATGAGTGAAGAGCTGTCCTTGTTGACTGGCTCATAGGTTCTGTTTGAACACATACCTGTGCTGAGAGTGCAAATGAGATAGACATGGCGGCTCATTTGCAAAAAACAAGTCTTACCCAGATTCTGAAAGGAAATGTGACTATTGGCATCTGTCGAGTCAATATGACTGGCTATAAGATGGACCAGCTTGCTGGTTTTGTGAACTGAATTAATAATAATAATAATAAAAACAAAGACTTTAAATTAAAACTTACAAGTAATTTGCACAGGAGTTCAGAATTAGGGTTACATGGAAGACTACAGCTTTGGTGCTTACTAAGTTTAGCATGATGATTTTTACAGCATTAACAACAGTCTTTTAATGTAGTGTTTAATGCTGTAGTAACTAGTGGACTAGGTGCTGTCTAAGCATATAAGGGGACGGTTTCAATCCCAAGGGACCTTACAAGTTGGAACAGACAGTCAGGAGGACTGAAGAGAAAGAGGGATGCCAACAGGCTTAGGTGGGTGCAAAGATCCCCACATTGCTAAAGTGCTAGAAGACATTGGAACAGAAGACATTTTCAGACATTCTTGGCCACAAAGACCATGTTTCTCATATCGCCAACAATCACCTCAGAAAACCCTTTCCAAGGATATGAAGGGTTTCACTTAAAACAAAGATGTTTCCTGCCCATCCTATTAGAAGGTTACTCCTGAACTCCTCTTCTTATCTGTAGCTCCTGTTGTTTCCAGCCCAAATTTATTTGCAGTCGCCTCGTACACATTTCTTGTGTAACTGTTGTCCTTTCAGTTCTCCTTCTTTGCTCCTTAGAGACTGCAGTCATTTCCCCTGCCGCCTTTGTTTTGCTGTGCTAAACAGTCATATGAGCTTTCATCTCCACTCATTAGCTAGTTCCTCTTCCTGTGACAGCTCCTCCAGTCCTTTCACTTGTCCTGAAGCCCATCTCTGCATTGCATTCAGACTAGAAAGCCTCTCTTGTTCATGGATAGCCATGCTCCACTGCAGACTGGGCTACACTAACATCTCAAGCTTACTACAGTCTAGCTGTGCCTTTTCTGGGATTCATCTCAGCTT
This sequence comes from Apteryx rowi, assembly GCF_003343035.1. Lineage (NCBI taxonomy): Eukaryota > Metazoa > Chordata > Aves > Apterygiformes > Apterygidae > Apteryx > Apteryx rowi. Next base: position 1,864,509 of record NW_020451171.1, read on the forward strand.
TTAGGGGAGGTCTTTCCTTGATCCTCTAGCTACAGCATATGCTCTAAATATCAGGGAGGTCAGAAGAAAATGAAGGCATTTGTATTGGAAGCTAGGCTAATGGGATGTCGAAGCCCAAGAGAGAAACAGTTTCACTTTTTACCATCTTTGCAGATAACAATATATTATTGGTGAAACCCAGAAGAGAACTGAGGAGGTAAGAGGCTAAGCCTCTTCCTGGCAGCCAGCTGAGTAGCACAGTTGGGCATCTTCATACTGAAAGAGGAAATGATTTATTGTTTCCTGCCTGCCTCTCATTAACATGTCCAGACTCATCCTTTGCGTGTGTGTGTGTGTGTGTGTGTGTGTACGTGCATTAATGACCTCTTAAAGGAGGCATTGGTGAAACCATTTTGTTTTGCTTGATAGACACCCGATGATTTAAGCGGTCCCCACTCCTAGCTGTCCTCCCTGCCTTTCTGCCAGAGGTTGCTGCCAGGGCACCAGTGAGGCTCTAAGACAGCAAAGTGGGCAGTGTGTCTTGTCTTCAGCCACCTGGCACGCTAACACAAACAGAAATGCATGAAATCAGCAGCTGAGCTGTGGAGACACTCACTGTTCAGCCATTTCTCCTGAGGGGATGGTAACCAGTGGGTTGAAAATTTATGGACGGTCTTCACATATCAGATCTCCACATATCAGTCAAAAACATTATGTAAGAGCAGTGTTTGGTCAAGATTTGTGCAGCAGGGGCCATTTTCATGCTGTCTTAATAGTACAGAGTGACACGTGGGTACTTGGCAGGTTTTTTTCCCTCTTTAGTTAGTATGTGAAGTCCTTTGAGAAACTTGAGGATGAAAAGGATTTAAAAAATGTGAAATATTTTTACTAAGATACATGTACAAAAATTAATTCCATTCATGTCTTCCCATCCAGCACAGATATCAGCAATACCTTAATGCTGACATCTTTAATGCAGTGTTTAATTATGTAGACATTTTAAAAAAAAAAAACCTCTTTGTTTATAGAGCTTCGCAAAAGCTGTAAGATATTAATCAAATGTCAGTTTCTGACAATTTACAGTCCCATCATCAACCATCCTGATGATGGTTTTTGAAGTCCATAGCTCTTTCCCTTTCATAGTTGGCTTCTCACAATCCCATTTTTTCCCAGAAATGAATATCCCCAGCAAGACGTTTCCTCAAACACCTGGCCAAATATTCTTCCATACCAGTTTGTATTAGTATTTTGATTCCCTTGGGCTTCATATAATCCCAAGATACACAATGTCCTGAATCAAGTGCGTAATTTGTCACTAAACTCGTTTCTCTCGTATTGTTCATATCCACACTTATGCTTTCTGGCATTCAAACAATGAAATATTTGTGCTCTTGTGTTCTGCTGGCACTGAAATGTTGTTTCCCATTGCCGTTCTCGTCTGTACTTGAATGACAGAAAGATGAGAAGCAACTGAATTAGTAAACACAAGCAGAAGCTGTAGGAGGTCAAGTATTTTTATCTCCGGAATAAAAGAGGGTTTCATTGTTTAACCATTAATTATTATGCCTTAACTTCTCAGGGAAGACCATGCTCATCAAGACTTTTAGCTAGCACCTTTGGGTGTTCAAAGGCCCTTTTGAATAATGCCCATATGGCCTTCCTCTTGGCAGTTCAGTACTGGCCTCACAACAAAACGCTGTGCGATGGAGCTTCACTTACCTAGGGTTGACACCTTTATTCGAAACGTCTCCGGGGCAGCGGTGTATCCTCCAGAGAAGATGATTAATTATTTAAGGACTCACTTCAGACTGGAAAAACATTGGTGGAATGCCTCCTCTGACGGAGGGCATTCAAACTCACAGAAGTCATGAAAACAGTTGAGAGAAAGATCATATTCACTTTTATTTGTTCAGGGTGACCCTGCTGACCCCCTCCCTCAGCCAAATACATTTTGGTCACTTTACTTTTACCACTGTATTATTCTCTTCCCTTAACATCCATCTAACTTAAATCCCACTCCATGGATGTTTGAAGCCCTTAGATCCATCCTGCTTCATAATGCAGATTCTTATAGCTTGGTATGTACATGCAGTCACGTCTGGCATATCTGCTCTGTCCTCTTCCTGTTCAGGGTGGAGGGTCTAGATCTGGCAGTCAGGACATAAGAACATAATATAATAATGTAAGCTGGCTATAATAGGTCAAACTAAAGGGTCATCTAGCCCACTATATTATCCACACCAGTATTAATAGCAGATGCTTAGGAAAGGAATTTATATCTGAGTAAGAAGTAGGAGAATAGGATCCTCCACTTGGTATATCCTCCTATTTCCACCATGTTATGGACTGTACAAGCAGCAGCTTGTTTCTCAATAACTATATTTGATAATTAATATCTGACCTCCGCAACACGTTCTGACAATGAGTTAATAGCTTAACGATGCATTTTGTTACAAAGTAATTCTTCCCATTGGCTTTAAATCTACTGCCTGACAATTTTATTCAGTGCCCTCTGATAGTTATTTTTTAACTATGAAAAAGCCTAATTATTATTTACTATGTATTTTCCCCATATCATTCAAGATTTTATGGCTATTAGTCACAACCCACCATCCACCTAATTTTCTCATTTTAAAGCTGTTAAGACCACAGTCTAGCATCTCCTCAAATTGAAGTCAGTCTGCACCTCTTTATCTTTCCACTACTATTCTTTTATACCTCTTCTGAGAGTAATTCCAAATGTAAGCAATCCATAGATTTATACAATAACATCCTGTTTATTCCATCCTTTTTTTTCTAGTAATTTCTAGTATTCTGTTCACATTTTTGACTGTTTCTGAACATGGGATGATATTGTCAGTGATATTCAACATTGGCTCTAAGATCTTTCTCCTGAGTGGTAATTCATCTTTGTGCTTGTACTGTATAGACTTTTTTTTTTTTTCCTCCAAATGCATGTACTTCTAATTTATCAACAAGCAGAATGGTTCAGCTTGGCACATGAAAGTTTCTGATTGTGGAGAGGAGTTCTAGCCAAAATGCTTCTCAGTGACCAGAAATATTTCCACAGCTGAGCATAACATTCCTCATTGTCCTAGCTGAAGCACTGCATAATTAGCCAAAATGTAAACCCTATGCAGTTTTTCAAATTTCAATGCATTCAAGCTGTTGTTGATCTTGTTAGCTGTTTTCCCAAGGTCGTTAAAATGTTGTGGTGGAAAGGAAATGCCCAATAGAACCTAGAATTCTCCTTTTAATCTCATTGTTGAAACAGCACCAAGCAGCCGTCTCTCTCTCTGCCTTTGGACAAAGACCAAAATCTGTGCTAATTCCTTTGGTTAAGTGTTTACAATTACAGTCCATTAGACACAGTTTTCAAGTTCTTTTTGAGACCTGCTGTGAGCTTCAGCAGAAGCATGAGAACATATACTCAGATTTTCCATAAGAGATTTTATTTGCACTTGGAAGTTCTTTATATGGAATTCCATAGAGAAATACTCCCTCATTTCATTAAAAATAGGGGGGGGGGGGACCATCAACCTTCTGAAGGAATTCCTCTCCCTCTCTCTCCTTCTTTGCATGCCTGACTTGAAGTCCAGCAGAAGGTCCTGTAAGCCAACCCCTGATCCCATAGACATACTCTGCTCCTATACGTGACTGGAACTGCTTCTGCCATACCAGAGCAATAATATTTGCTTTCTGAGCATCATCCTGAGGCAGAGCTTTGAATGAGAAGCTGCTCATTGCATATGAGAGGATCGCAACAGAGAAGTCATCTGAAGGAAATGGATCCCATTGACTGAAGGTTAAAAGGGGTCTGATTACATTCCCTGATATTCTTTAAACATACAAGCTGCAAAGCTATCCAGCAGGGATATTTTCCTCCGTTGCATCAACTGTTCCTCTCAGAGGGTGAACTTGACACAGCAATTCAAGCATTCATCACTTTCCAACTGGGTTATTCCTGTGCATTCTTAATGAACCCACATTTACCTTTCAAAAGAGCTGTTTGATCACTATAAAAACCACAGGAAACTACTGGCAAATAAAAATTGTGGTGCAATTCCTGTCTCCTGACTGAAGACATCTGTAGCATCAATATCCATCTGTACTAGTTATCTAGGTTCCCATTATAGACAAAGGAAACCTAACACTATCATCAACAGTGTTCAGGGGCAAATTCCTGTGACCCCATTTAGACATCTGATTTATGATGAGATGAATTACACTGTCAACTCCATATTGAGTCCATAGAGTGACTAGATTTCCATGAAGTATAATGGGAGCCCAGACCCCGAACTCAGATGGACACACCTGCATGGTAGACACCTCGGGGCAGGTGGTCTCCAAACACAGTCTCATCTCCTGGGAAAGCACAAGACTGTGAAGACCAAGCTCTGATTTAAGGGTGGGAAGTTCTGACCTTCAGACCTGAAGGCATGACCCAGGAGGGGATGAGCAGAGATGAGACTGAGGTTCGGCCCCCTCTGTCCCTGTGACACAGAGCATTTCATCGGCTCCGTAACAAGCACATCACTTGCGATCCCCACTTTTAGCAAATGCCTAAGTAAAAGGACCGATCACACAGCAGGCTTGCTGTGTGGCTGAATACAGGCCACAGGTACACTGAGGAGCCAAGGCCTCCCTTTGAGGAATCCCTGCTTTCCTAAAGTTGGCTCTAGAAAGGTTTATTTTAACCGCCAGCCAATAGCAATAGTAGTTTGAACTATCTGGACTTACATGAGTATTTAAGGGATTTCTGCAACAAGTATAAACTATGAAATGATTTATACAACAAATGGAACTGGTCAGATGTATATTTCCTCTGTTTATCCAATTTACTCACTGTTCCCTGAAATTTGTTAATAATCAAGCCCTATTCCTTTCCCTCTTCCCATATGCCCCATTACTAACAAATAATGAGACTTTAATACTTTAATTAATAACTTCTGGTAAGTCATTTATCATAACATTAAATAGCATAAAGAGCTAATTAAGCTGCTCAGTGAAATTCCACTCTGACAGATGCCTACCTGTTCCTATGTAAGTCACCCAAATTCTTAAGAAATTGCTAAGCTTCTGAAACATTTTCCCTTAAACAGCAGTCCTGTTCTGTTTTTTTTTTTTTTTTCAAGAATGCTGCAGTCATAAATAAAGCTGAATGAGCTCAGGAGAAAGCAACTGCTGAGCAAATTAGCTTTTGTAAAATAAAAATGCTATCCAACCTTTTCCTTCAGAACACAGTGTCAGATTCAGCTTCAAACACCAGGAAGTGAAATTTGGCAGCATCCTTATGGTGCTCTATTTAAAATAAGTTCAATTTGTGGGTAGGTTTGTAAGCCAGAATCTCACAACTTCAGCTTTATTAAGGTGCTTCTTTATTTTCTTTTCTTTTAACCTGAAATTCTTTTTTCCACATTCAAAACTAACAAACTCAGGCAGGAATCCCATGCAATTCTCCTATTACCATACCAAAGCAATCCCTCCTGCTTCATAGCTTAAGCTAATCTTTAAGTATTTGGAGTTAAGGACGAAATATTCCTCAGGGCTATTGCTGTCAGAACTGCCTCATGTGGGATTCTTCTCCTTTTCTCCTAAATATATCTTACTTAGGTCGCTTTGGTCAGGAGAAGACCCTGTGAGGAGCAATTGTTATGTTCTTTAGAATGCTTTGTATTTCCTGAGAGCAAGAATTCTTCCTACAATTTATTTTTTAAGAAAATTGTACCTGAATTTTCCAGTCAGTTGAAGCAACTGTAATGTATTAGGATTGGAAGATGAAAAAATGATGACTACCGTGAGAATTACAGTGGGCTCTTTCCCAGCTCAACCATATTCTGGGCTCTCCATAAAGACCTTCTATTGATTTTGTTGGGAATTAGTTTAGTCCCTAGCTGGCTCATTTCTTTAACATAAAAATTAAAAAGTATGCCTGAACAAAATATGAAGATCAAGTGATCATTTTCTTAACTTGGGCTATCAAGCATTTTCAGTAAGGTGTCTATCTTTGTTGCAAATTTCAGAATTGAGTAGTTAAAAGACACTTATCTGAGTCAGTTCTTGAATCGAACTATAAGTAAATCTTGCCCAAATCTCAACAAGGTTCCAGATGTGTAGGCTGGAATATATCTGACCAAATTTAGTTATCTATGATGGAATTCGCCACTTAATTTCATCTGTTTACAATGTTCATACCTGTATTAGAAGTAGTCACCATGGGCTTACGTTGTCAGTAGAGATCTAATCAGCATAGGTTTAGGCTGTTCATCTGCCCAGGCAGATGACTACTTTAGAGTGAGTCGAATCTCTATTCCATTGACTAGAAAGGGAGTTGAGGGTGGTTGGCTAGTGAAGTGCTAAAGACACCTGCCTTGTAAATAACCTCATTTAATCAGATGAAACTCACTGCTGCACTATGAATGTCACGCCAGGTTCCCTTTGCAGTCAGTGGAGAGAAACAGACACTTTTAAGATGCAATTCATCAAATCCTGAAGTGGACATTTAAAATAGGTCAGATGGATCAGGCTTTAAAATTACCTGTTTCTCTTGGTTGACTGCAGAGGGGACTGAGGAAACTAGCTCAGTTGCAAATACCTACAGTTTAGATGTCTGAAGCTGAAAGAAATCTCTTTTCTGAGGAAGCAGCACTAGGGTAGCTCTGCAGTTCTTCTGCTCCTTGCTAAGGCAATCTCAGCCTTGTTACCCAGCAGACCATTTGTGACACATATCCACACCTCCTCTGCTCTGCACGACTGGTGAATCCATCCTTGAAAGAGGTTGGACTCAGGTGTTTCCTTCGATGCCCTGTGCAGAGCCAAATGGGAGCCTTCCAGCTGATTCCCGCTTCACAAGTTCTCAGCTGTCTTTACTTGGCTGAGGAACATGGGTCTGGCAGTGACCTCCTGCCTATCACGTCACAGATCTTTCCAGCTATGACATTTTGTGGCTGCATGACAAGGGGCATGTTGTTGCCATGGTCTCAGTGGTTGTATACATGAGGGCCATCCAGGGAATGTGGGTACTGCACCTGCAAACTCCCTCACTGGGGAAAAAATCACATACTCTTCCGTGTGCCTTCAGTTTTCTTCCCCATTTTTTAAAACATGAAAAGGAAAAAGGGGAAATTAAATGACTGTTTCTCAACCTTTGAAAAAGTTGGTTGGCAGTTTCAAGCTTTATTACATAGAAGGCTGGAAAAGCTGATAGCCTAAGGTTCAGTTCTGGTCTTAAAAACTGTTATTCTCTGGTTCAGTCAGAACCGTATGAAAACTCGGATTGATTCCCACTATTCTCATTATTCAATTAATACAGATTTTCATTTTTTAACACACTATACATGCTTTGTTACCACCATAATGCTATTTAATATGATTGATCTTACTACTGTAAGAATTACTTTTTGGTCAAGATGTGCTAGAAAAGCAGCCAGGTCTGAGATCTCTCTTTTCCTCCAGCCCTCATATTTCTTATATACCCAATTGCACTTTACAACACCAAAAATCTGAAATCTGCAAAGTCTCGTCACAACTTTAAAAGAATAACTTACCGCTAGAGCTCAAAAAAAGGGGAGGAGGAAGCAGGGCCAGGGGAGTGGGAGGAAAACTGACCTTGGGGGAAAAAAAAAAAATCAGTCTGATTGAAAACAGGCTTCAAAATTGTCTGGGGAACACCCTCTCCCTTTTTTTTTGGTGTGCGGGATCACAAGAAATCAAAGTAAAAATGAAAAAGCCCCTTTCCCCTGCTATGGAGTGAGCTCCTGACTCTGTCGTGCGCTTTGACAGCCAGTCATCTCTGTTTGATGGGGCTCGTCATCACTGAACCTCCAAATTAGCTGGAAACGCATCCCTGTGTTTTGACTGGAGCCAGATTCCTCTGCACTTGAAAAGACTGTGTTTCACTTCCTGGCACCGCTGGACAGGTTGCAAATCATAAGCGCAGTAATTAGCGAGCCCGTTTCTGGATTTTAAGCATGCCGGAGAGGCGGGGTCAAGCACGGTGGGAGAGAACGAGGGGCAGGGAGGAGCGGGTGAAGACCAAAAGGATTTTGAGCAGAAAGTGTGACTGCTATCTGCCGCTGAGTGAACATTAGATTTAATGTCACAGTATTATTACAGTGTGTTCGCTGCACTGTTATGAAGCACGGCTTTATTTTCATTCTTTTCTGGGCAAACGCAACAGGGTTTTTGAGGGATCGACCCTCATCTGCTCCCATAGGGCTGTCAACGGCAATATAGTCTATTTGGATTCTGCCCGTTACCTAAACGAACTGAGGGAAAGATTTTTTTGTGTGTCTCCTGGCCTTTGCAGCGAGAAGCAAAAGAAAAAGCTTCCACAGTCTCTCTCTGCCCGTCTGGCAATAGGAAACCATGCTCCATCTCGCAGCGTTTCTTATTTCAATGATGATTATTATGGGTTCAGACCACAGCGGCGACGGCGGGCTTTTCTACCCTAATTACCACGCACGTACACTGCTCACCATACAGTACCGAATTAAGAGCACTTGGTTCTTGGTCTGGTCGCTCCTCCAGCCTTTCCCCGCTGTCTGTCACAAGCCCAGGGAAGCTCCTTTACTTCTCGGTGTCATTTGCCTTGATGCTCCACAGCCAAGATTTGTCCAAGCTCCAGAAAGACTAAAAGCACTCCCCAAAGATACAGTTCTTGCAGAGACCAGTGGTGGTTAGTTAACCCTTTTGTCCCCCGCCCCCCTTTCCCTTATTCTTATTTAAAGAATTCTTATTTAAAGAAAAGCCAAAAGTGTAGCAGGAAAAAAAAATAAATCCTTATCTCAGAGAAGGATAACTGATAATTAGAAGAAGCTTTTGCCTCATGGACGGTTTTGGGAGGTTTTATTTTTTTCCCCCATGAACAAAGAACTCTTTATTTTAAAGAGAAGGAGCACCGAAATGTTACTGAATGACTCCAGTAGTAATCAATGTCTATTTACACTAGCAACCTGCATCAAGTCTGTAAGGCTTGTGAGCTGAACGGTAGTCCAGAGATCACTAGGTAAACTCCCCTCCCAGCTGTTCCCCAATAATATTGATGACTAAAAACCAGCTTTTTCCCCAAATGCAGAAATTCTTTTCAGGAGGACTTTTAACCTTCCCTTCCAAGCTAGCATCATGTCTGCAGTAGAAGACAAAAAACAGAGTCACACAGGACCACTTATAGGGTTACACAACGGCTTCGGAGATTCCCGAAAGATTGTTATTACCGTATTTCGCAGCACTTCATATCATGGTGACCTAGAAGCACAGATATTCACCTTTGACCCAGGCATGATAAGCAGCATAGACAGCATTCCTGTGATAGTTAAGGTAGAAGAATTATGACGGTGTGCGGAGAGCAAAAGAAGGGGTGGCCCCACTGTGATTTAGGATTTGTAAGCTCTTTATGATGAGAAGAATTCACAATGAAAGATGTTTTATCATCAGGAGCTAAATCTTCCTGACAATGCCAGCTTTGTGCAGCGGCGGAATGGGCTTCCTCAAGAATAAAACCAGCAGGATGCATCCCCTCGGGATCCTAGTACTGGGGAGGAAAATCAATGGTTAGCACAAGAGCTCTTAATTTACACGCCAGGCAAGGGGCAGCAGCTGAAAGATTAAGATGATCTAAATGCCGAGGTGCCTTTGTTTAACTAAAAATATGGTGTGCCCCTGATTTAGTTAAATCAGGACGATGTTTTTGGTAGGGACGCTTGACCGGTGCCAGTGGGGAAAGCTAATGCACTAAAGCCTGATTGCAAATAATGGAAGGAATTGCTCATAAACAGAGTATCACCGGGGTAATTGAACTGGTGCATCGCACACCTACGCAAATCAGTGAAGCACCCCTTATATAAGCAGCTTTGTTGTACCTACCACTCAGGCTTCAAAGGAAAACATTTGAAAAGCAATTGCCTGTATTCCCTGTGTAGTCTCTAAGCAGGTGCCTTTGAAAGCCCCCAGAGGAAGAAGCTAACCTAACTCGGGGCACCTCCCTTTCATCAAACAAGACCTCCCCGCAGGAGACGAGCATGGGGAGTCACAGGTCTGAACTATCAAGTAAACTGTCACCATAAGGTGCTGCAATTCTCCTCCCTATGAATAAGCATAGAAAATACTTAACAGTTTTCACCTTCAGTTCATTTACAAAATGCACAAAACAGTCCTTGCTCCTGTGAAAGACACAGTGCCTTCTCTTAAAGAAGCTCTTAAGGAAACTATATTTTCCTAAATATACTCCACTGTGACACTAGAAATCAGTGGGCAATTGAAATATCCATGCCTCAACTTCTCACTCTGCAAAATTAGTGGAATATTTTGTATTTGAGGTTTGACTCATGGTTCTGGCTCTGTGGGCAAGGGGAAAGCAGAGGACCTTGACTTTAGCAAAGCCTTTAACACAGTCTCCCAGTATATCCTTATAGCCAAATTGCTGAGATATAGACTGGATAAATGTCCTCTGATGAGGATGGAAAATTAGTTGGACCATGGGGCTTACAGGGTGGAGATCAGTGGTATGAAGTCCTGCTGGTGGCCAGCTGCCAAGGACAGCCCATAGAGGTCAATACTGGGTACAGTACTGTTCAGCGTCTTTATTAAACTGGACAAGGGGATGGGGTGCGCTCTCAGCAAGTTTGTGGACCATGCCAGGTTTGGGGGAGAGGCTGATGTGCTGGAGGGCAGGACTGTAAATCAGAGGGACTTCAGCAGGCTGGAGAAGTGGGCTGACAGAAACCTCCTGAAGCTCAGCTAGGCAAGTGCCAAGTCCTGCGTCTGGCGTGGGCTAACCCCATGCAGCAGGACAGGCCAGGGCTGGCTGCAGAGAAAGCAGCTCTGCAGAAAAGGTCCTGGGGGGAGGCTGAACGGGGTCGGCAGCGCTTGCAGCAAAGGCGGCCAGCTGCATACCGAGCCGTGCTAGCAACGGCATCGTCAGCAGGGTGAGGGAAGTGATTCGTCCCCTCTACTTTGCTCTCGTGAGACTGCATCCAGAAGGTGGTGTCCTGTTTTGGGCTCCCCCATACATGAAAGAGATTGGCATCCTAGGGCAAGTCCAGGTGAGAGCGCCAAGACTGCTAGGGGCCTGGACCACATGATGGGCAAGGAGAGGCTGAGGGAACTGGGTCTCTTCAGCCTTGAGGAAGAGGAGGTGAGACGGGATCTAATCGCCATCTACAACTGTCTAAGGGAGGGTGCAGAGGAGATGGAGCCAGACTCTTCTCAGACTTGCACAGTAGAAGGATAAGAGGTGACAGACACAAACTGGAACATGGGAAATTCTGACTAGATATGAGGAAAAAATACTTTTTCTCTTAAATATTTAGAGTTAAATATTGAAACAGGGACTCAAAGAGGCTGTGGGACCTCCGTCCTTAGAGATGTTCAAAACTTCATTGGTCACAGCCATGAGCAATGTGACCTATTAGAGTTTGCTTTGAGCATGGGATGGGACTAGTTGTCTCTCAGAGGTCCCTTCCAACATGAACTATGCTGTGATTTTATTAAAAGGTGACCTTTCGACCGGTAAGAAGGCCCTGTGTGGACAACCTCTTCCCCTATCCAGACCACTAGTTCTCATTTTACCTATTTAGGCAGTGGCTGCCTGTACAGCTTCTGCCCTTTCAGAACATACAACATTAGAATAATTATCCCCCAGGTACTATGCGACTAGAAGTAATAACAATTAATGTGGATAAAGGTTGCTGAGTCACAGGCAAGGCTTTCTCTGTAAGTGCAATGTATAATGTGTTATGAGTCTCTGCATTTTATCAGGAAACAGATTGTATCTGTATGGTGATTATTGTAACTGATGGGTGGTAATACATATTGCATTGGAATTTAAGCAGGCCATATGTATAATTACACCTGTGACAATTTCCTGTCGTGAGCGTAAGGCCTTATTGCCTTCAAAATACAGCGTATAACACTGAGTGTCAAGAACGGTTACAGTTGGCAGGCTGACACCTCAGTTTTCTGTGGTTTGTATGGTAAACCAGTCTTGAGAAACTACGTATTAAACTTCTCTAGGTTCAGCACCTTTCCCTGTTCAGTCCCCCAAACCCTCTGGGTGCTTCTCCCTTCCCATTCCAACTGCACCCCAAAGTCAGGATCACTTGCACCGGGCGAAGACACGAAACCTAAGCAGAACGGCCACAAGTTAGACTTACTCAGCTGGGTTTGCTTACCTTACTTGGAGCTGTCTTGAATTTCACCCTAATCTGATGAATCTGATTCATTTATCTGTATTTCATCCTAATGAAGTGGAGGAAATGGTCCACCCCTCTTACTGGATGTTTGATTATAACCCAACATATAAATACTCCAGTTCACGCCACTGAAGAAAATTTAAAATAAAACCTAAGGGTACCTGTCACATCCATGTCCATGATGGCATAGCATCTGGCGTGCCAGTGCCCTGGAAACAGATATGTCCGTCAAAGACAGGCAAGTTTTCTACACAGCTTGAGCTCCATTCTTGTCTTTTTCTGTTGCTAGAGAGCTGTTTCAAACCCCTCTGCAGGACACAGGCTCTATTGGCTAGGTAAAATATCGGTTAATAGACTTGTTCTTGTGGAAGAGCCGGGTTTCGCTGTGCAAAGTCAGGCTGCAGGAGAACTTGGGATCACACAAGCTTTCTGCCCTCTTTGAGGTCACTTCTGCTGTGCCAATCTCTAGTAGTGCCCATTCATGAAAACTGGGTGAGCAGAGGAGGCACAATAAAAGCAATAGCATTTAGTGATACGAAATAGCCTGTTGGATGTCAAGTACCTTTGTGTCGGGGGGGGAGACAGACAGTTCTGGAGAAACGTAACCCATCCAAGGGCTGATCTACTCACAAATTGCCCATGCAGACAGATGCTTTCTGAATAACAGACAGCAGGAGAGCTGGGTAGCGGAGACACAACCCGGATGGTGAAGGAACGGGGGGAGCTTTAGTAGGACACAGAGCTACATACAGCAGTGTACTCCTGAAGGAGTGGTAGGATGTATGGAATATTGAGATCTTTAATTTGTTTAATTCTACTGTTAGAATTCAAGAATTCAAGGGCTCCACACAGGGATGGTGCTTACTGCTGTGTCTAGAAAGCGACCACTGTATTTCAAGCCACACTGAGGAATAGCAAACAGTAACTTCAAGTATATCAGATAAAATAAGAATTTATAAATAAAAACATTTTAGCAGGACTCATTGGAAAGCAGAATTTCCATTATGTGCGGAGTTCTAACACTGTAAAAATCTTTTTTTTTTCCTGATCTGAATCACGCTAAAAATTGTAAAATTGAAATGAACCAGACATCAAAAAATATTTTAGTTGAAACTACAAGATAATTCATTTTTGATGAAGTAAAATATGGTATTTGCCTTCAGTATCATACTTTTACTTTTATATAAATATAGATATATAGAGACATGTATATATATGCACACAATATACCATTAAAGTCTGCTAAAACATTCTTATTTTTAAGCAGTCAAAACCTATTTAGGAAAAATGTCAAAGGAAAATATTTCTATGTTCTTGAAATGAAAAGTTTTACCTGACTGCAACAACTTCAATTTATTCCTTTTACCTTTCCCAGCTCAGTATGCTGTGGACTTTCAGCCAACCCCTGGAATATTTTTATCACTTTTTATGAAATTGCATTTTCCAGCAGACACTATTCGGTTAAGAAATTGACTGAGAGCTGAAAAACTAGGTGGCAGGAATACGGTCATGAAAAGGGTGAAATCATGAAAGCTGAACATCTGTATTTTTATTGGAAGGGAGGCCTTTTCTGCATAACTTAGCCCTATTCACTCGGGTAGACTCCTATAGATGCATATGGGATCCTCTTTTCTAGGGGTCTAGAGTTTCAGATGCGCAGCGCCTTCCTGGGTTGGACCCAGAGGATCAGGTTCATTTCTTGTACATGTGCAAACCTGAGCGTGTGTTTGTGCAGCTGGGTCCCACCCGCCTCCCCGGCCAGGCACCGCGATCCCTTTTTTCACTGATGTCAACAACTCTTTCCATCGACTTCCCCAGGAGTCAGAGGGGTCCTTTGGTACATCCACAGCATCCAAGTTTCTCATATTTAAAAGTATACACAAACAGCTCATGGAGTTGTGAAAATGTGTCTGTATCTGTTCAAGGCAGGCCTGTCATTTTTCAGGATGAATACACACTTTTTAGTCATTGATTATTTAATTATCCTCAGATTGTTTTTTTTCTTTATTAAGACATTAACTTTGACGGGGACATTATCGCATAAATAATTGCATGATTTAAATATTCACATTGCTTAAACCCATTTAAAAAAAAAAAAGACTGAGCTAGGAACTGATCACTTGCTATAATTTCCCTATTAAATTGCTGGAAAGTTTTTTTTTTTTTAAGTTAACATAATGTTATTATAAAGACGGACCTGAACCATAAACCTTAGCTATCAGAGCAGATCTGAATCCTATCATCTGTAAAGTCTGAGGTTTTCAGATTCTGCTTTTTCAGTTCAAGCCACAGCAGATCTGTTTAAATCCAGCATTGTATATTAATCTGAACTTCTTCCAAGGTCAGGACAGAGAGAAGAGATTTTATATTCTAATACCTAATTCTAATACCTAGAAAATTCTGATACCTAGAAAACTAGATGAGGTTTTTAGCTGTGAAGTAGCCTTTGAATGAAAGTATATTTTTAAGCGGCAGTAAATTTAGTAAATAGCTCAATACAGAATCTTAAAAGCAAGATTCCTATTAAGTCATAGAACAAGTGCAAGACTGACGACCAGCTCAAGCTGCTCCACACAGATCTGCCTATATATCAGTTTTGAGGCCTATTTTCATCATTACTGAAAACAGCAGCACCCCCCTCACCCGAGTCTTCTTTAGTAGCATCAGACTCGCTATAGGAAAGCGGTATAAGATTTACTGAAAAATCAGCCATTGATTTCCTTACCAGCCTGGCAGCGGAAGAAGTAGCCTCATAAACTGCAGACGCTCGTCAGAAACATTTGGCCATTCTACAGATATTGAACAGCCATCTGGTGTCAACGGCATTGCTGCATCAGTGGCTTGGAATAAAGCATATATCCGCACCAAATCCACAAGCCATTCTCATTCCCTCGACCTGTGAGCCGTACATAAAATGCACATATAGAAACGCCAGCCTTAAGCGCCCCTCGCAAAATAGCTTTAACAATGCTCTACCTCAGTACCCACCACTTACCTTTATGACTCGAGCAAGAAAATAGATAACTTGATGGTCCAAGTAGCTGAAAAAAACAACAAAAGAGCAAAAGACTGAGAAGCATGGGCAAATCTAACTAACCTTTGTCAGAGACAGTGGAATGAGGTTTTGTTAATATTGTGATTCGGAGGAGTTCTTTTCATCGCTGTTTTAAAAAAAATGGTATAACAGTCAATCAGAAACACAGTTAATCAGCTTTCAACAAGATATGTCATGAACTGAAAAATTAAATTAAGCTAAAATAACCCAAAATGACCTATGTCAGTTCCCCGCTCACCTGCATTAAATTACTTGTACACCCAAGAGCTTGCAAGATCACAGCATTATAGAAAATAGAGCTGGTGGGAGCCTGGAGAATTTGTCCTGTCCAGTGTTTCTCAGCCTGTAGGATATGGACTGCTGAGTGTCTGGAAGGTGTCAGAACAGAGTCTGCAAAATGACTGCAAAAATTCTTGTATAAACATGCATGAGTACAGTCCCAGGAACTTAAGCAAGGAAAACAAGAAAAAGTGATGACTGAATATTCAATGTTTAACCCCCTTTTCTAATTTTGTCATAAGTAAAGCCTATTGGAGTAATGCTGCACAAGATGATCCTTGGATTTTATTTTATTTTTTTCAAAAAGACTGGTTGACCTGGGTTTAAAATATTTGGGAAATATTAAAGTAGCCTATCCTCAAACCCAAATTTCCTAATTATACGATCCCACCCAAAACTACTCTTTTTCCCTTCACCCACAACCCTAGAATGCCTCTGGTAATTCCTTCTATTAGTACTTATGAAGAGATCCTCAGGATCAAGTTACATCTTTCTTTTATGATTCTTGCACCAAAACCTATACCCCCTTGAGCAAAAGCCACCACCTGTTTTTTCCATCATGGTCCTTTAGCCTTTACAAAAAAATAGCAGGAATGAAAATCATGATCCTCCACTTCAGTATCACCGTAACAACATGATTATTATCATGTATGAAATAATAGAAACTACCAAATATAGCAATGGATTTACAATACAGAATTAATACTTCTTGTTTTTTCTCCCAAACTCGTAATACCCACGTAAAAGTCAGGTACTGTAGACATAAGCATAAAGCATATACAAAATAAAGTCTGCAACTGGTATTGTTGCTCTCAGTGATGAGAAAACACGCTCTCTTTGCATTTCTGCTATCTTCCAAAATGCCTTTGAAAGCAGAGATACAAATCTAAAATAATTAGAGGTTTTCCTGGCAAAACCATGTTTTAAATAAATGATTAGATGCCAGTGAGGAGGCATCACTTCACAACTATTAAATCAATGGCCTTTGATTCAGGCCTCATTGAGGAAGGTCACGTTACGTTAAGGAACAGTAACTACAAGTATCTAATAAAAGCCACTGGTGTTTCATTGGTTGACTTGGCAGCTGTGAAAACATGGTGACCTTGCAGCAGAAGGCGAGAGCATGAGGTTGCACCCCCACAAAGACTTAGGTAGGCTTATTCACATGAATATTTTATTGTTGACTTAACAGCATTACTCACAGGAGCAGCATTATTCATGCACCTAAGAACTTAGGAACTACATTTTCTTACACTAACTCACGTCTTCAGCCAACAGCTTGCTCCTTGGTGTGCAATACTTCCAGCCTTGCTTTTGTTCTCTTTTCTGAAATGCACAGATGTATCAGTATTAATTTGAAAAACTCCCTGTACAAGAGCCAAATTTCAATGGACACGTCATTAGCAACCAAGAGGGGCATGAGTGTGTTACCAAGTAAACACATAGCTAACCTTAGCACAAAACAGGAAATTCTCCAGTGAGGAAAGTCATTGGCCTCCCTAAGTGCCTGCGAAAGGCTGAAACGAGATGGACTGCACTTATGGCCATTTCTGTACTGGTACATTCTCTGTGATGGGAGTGCTCAATAATTACTTATGCTTAAGGTCTTGCTTTTTGATAGCATCAACCTGTTTCTGTGGAAAGAAGCAGCTGGAAAGCCATCATAACCTGGTAGCCAGCAGCTCCTACAGTTCCTGTTGCAAGGAAAGTTCATCGTGATGGTATCTTCTGCGATTAGTCTATTAGGAGCTCAGTCAAAAAGGTGGTGAAATTCTTGGGGAAATGCATGTTGATTTTCCATTAATTTGGAACAGGCTGTTAAAAAGCCTTAACGTTCAGAATAAGACTGCCAAATGATGTACCTCCAGTAGGTGCCATTAAAACAGAGCAAATACTTCTTGCTACCAAAAGCCAGCACAAATCTTCTCATTGAATTTAATGGGATGCAGATCAAAACCTTTCTGCAGTGTTTTCCATTTCAGCTACCGGAAGATATTGCCCACACAACTTCTGCTTGAGAGGTACAGAGGATCTCTTTCTTCCCACCAATAACCGATAAGATAATGAAACTCTCCTCTCTCCCCTCAAGAAGAAAAGGATGTGGAACAGCAGGGAAAGTCATGTTACCAGACATAGTATTTCTCCTGGTATAAAGCAATGTGATTCCCTTAGCTTCAGTGAACTGATGAAAGTTTACAACAAACAAGCTCTGCTATTTCAGGCTACCCAACTGAAACAGCTACTGCACCAAAAATAAATAAATAAATAAATAAATAAAAACAAAAAAAAAATCTTATAATGAGCATATTAAAAACAAATCCCTGTGCTGATAGACATATTTCTATAACCCTTACTCCATTTTCCATACAGATATGCACATTGTGTAGGTTATTATTTTCCCCATGATGTCTTGTGCATAGAAAATGCAAAGCTCAGGCATTAATAATAATCATAAAAACACCAAACCCAACAATAATAATAATTATGGAACCAATTCGACATGATGGCAGCAATAACTGGTTTTGAAACCCTGTGAGTATAAAAGTCTTGTTTGTTTTATGAGCCTGCACACAGTGCTAGTCTTAAAAATAAGAAATATTCTTTCCAGCTCAGATTTCATAAAGAAAAAAAATTACATCTTTAATTAAGATTTATGGTGTTCAATAGGACTCAGCAAGGATAGAAAAACTGCTTCGGAGTGTAAAAAATAACAGTTAAAAATGGGGAAATATGATTAAATGCCTTTAATTCCTACTGCCTCCTTTACGGGGTTTCCGATGGCCTCAGGCAGAAATAGGCACTTATTGTCTTTAAAACGGCATTATTCTTGGCATAAAATGTTTATGGATCAAGATGAAACTCGTTTTGAGAAATAATAACACTGGCATGAGTTGAAAGGACCTTGCCTTTGGAGGAGAAAAAAATTAAACATATATTTAGTTTAATGGAAAAATGTACTTAAAGAGAAACACTTTAAAAAAAAAAGAGAGAGAGAATTTCATGATAAAAAATATGGTTTAGACATATAATACTTATGAGACCAGCGTGATTTGCATCTCAATAATGTGAAGTTAAATTTAAATCTCAGTTCAGCCTTAACATGGAGATAACGATGACCGTTAAAAGGAGAATAAGACTTTGCAAAGAGCACCATTAACTATTTCTAGGCAACTGTGTTGCCTGGGGTGGTGAAGAGCTCGGAAAGGTGGATTCCCTCAAGGGCTCATGCTCCTAAGCACTGGGCACCTACTTCTGCAGATGAAAATAAATGAAGCAGCGGTTGCTCAGCACTACAGACAACCAAACCCTTGGCTGATCCTTTGCAACCACAGTCTCAAAGGCATTGAAAGCTACAGCTAAAAACAGGCTGAAAATACAGTATTACATGCATGACCCCTTCTTTAAACCTTTCACACAACCCAGACGCATGAGCAAATTCTAGGCATAGACCAACTTAGCCATAGGTGGTTCTGTTGCCCTGAGGGAAACACATATGAACCCACGCACTGGCACCTTTGTCAACGTTTGGAGCTACATCAGGCATTAATAACTCAGGCCTACAACCCAGCTTGATCTCTTGGGAAGGATAAAGAGCGACAAGAACTAGGATTTTTGCTGGTCCGTTGAGCCAGCAGCATTTAGCATCATGAGGAACCCCGTTCACTTGAATATGACTGTTCACCCAGCTGCATGCTGAAAGACTTGAACCTAAAACCTTGATTAAAGTACAACTAGCCTCAGCCAGAAAACATGGTTGAACATGATGAAACCAAAAGGACTGATGAGGCACTAACCAACTCCCTTTGGTCTTGTTGAATCTTTGACCTGCAAGTGGTATTAAGATACCCTCTAACGTTTTACCTGTTTTGCAGAAACTCGGTTAACCATTTTGCAGTTGACTAAGATGGCAACCTTGCTGCAAGTGGGTTTTCCGATTCAGTTATGGCTGTAATATAGATGGAGCCTCAGGGAAATGCGGAAAAATAAAATAGCAGCAAGCAGCATATTCTCTCCCATCTGGTAAAAGTGTGTTCCATTAAAAAGTGTTTCATGCAAGTAGTTAACATCTAACTTCATTGAAATGACACCATAAAATGCTAAGGAATAGACTACATTCTTTTATCACCTCTTTTCCTAACCAATAAAGGTGAAATACACTGGATGCTCAATTACTTCCTCCAGAAAAAAAGAGACAGCCTGAACTTTATTTTGTATCCTAAGAGCAAGACCGAAAGAAAGGGAGTTCAATTACCTGTGCACGTGTCCCAAAGCCTTCAAAGCTTCAGCTGAGATCTCTGCTAGGTTTCCATAGGGAATTATGTGTAAAGTTATCAAGACCCACTATCGTTCAGCACTGCTCTGACAGGATTTCTAGAGAAGGCCATCCTGAACGTGCCTCATCCAGGGGACATTCTGGGAATACACCTGATAGAGAAACCTCTAACAAAACTTCAGGGGTGGGGGGTGTCTGAAACTTCACCTCAGGTCTCCCTTTATTTGAAGTTACATAATCATGAAGAAAGAAAAAAAAAGAAAAAAGGAAAAATAAAATCAAAATCCTAATAAAGAGCTCTGACTGATAGAGCAATCAGAACGTGCTATGCTTAGTAGGTGTAACTCATCTGAAGGAAGACAGACACAACGACCATTCAAAACCCCCCAGCAGCATCCTAGAGCATGATTGACTCAGCTACTGCTGGCTTTTACTGAATGAGCAAATCTACTTCTTTCACCACTTTTCACCTTCATAGCAAGCCTCGGAGTAGGTCTCCAAATACCAACTTTAGTCTAGTTTGCAAAGGTACTTACTGGAAAGGTACTCCTGAAACTAATTTTCATCAAGTTCCTGAAATACTTTGCGGGTCTGTGCTGCTCGGCACTAACCCTTACCAAAGTGATGACCAGATAGTTCATATTTACACTGAAACACTCATTTCTGAGCGAGGGCGAAAAAGGAAGTGTGTGTGTGTTTTCTCTTGTTCTGTAACCTCAGCATGATCACTGAACTAAACTTCCCGTATCGAAAGTAGGTGTGATACCGAGCGTTTGCGCAATCAGTTTGAACCACAGAAACAGATTTAGAGATTCCAAGAGAACTGAAGGGGTTTTTTTTTTGTTTTTTTTTTTTTTGCCTCTCAATGACACAGCAAGACAGACAGCTTCAGACACAGCTCTGAGCTAGGCACCGCAAGCAGAAGATTAAACAGAGCTGATGTTTCATATCTCTGCCTCTGCAGTATATCCCATTTCGTTTTTCGCATGGTGCTTTATTTCTTCCTTTCCCTCTGATTATGACTTAGAAATATTTAGAGGTGAGCTTTTAATTTCTTTTTCTTTCTTTAGTCTATCCAGTGAGCTCACTGGAGGCTTCAATAAAAACCAGAAGTACACAGCACAAGATCATTGCTATAAGCTAAAAATACAAGGGGACTACAAAACAGCCCAGCTCATGGGCTTCTGTGATCACACATCTGAGGCAGATCATTAGCATTTTAAGGAGTGGGTGATGCTTGCAGCCTCTCAGTTAAAGCATTGTAACATTAACTGACAGCTTGTGGGAATCAAGGCATTTTCCTTACATATGTAAAAATGAAAGTCATGTAATAGTTACAAATTCTGCACTCCAGGGGAAGTGGGCGACATTAGCAGAGGATAATCGTATGGCTGGGACTAGGAGCTTTATTATGCTCTCCTTTAGGGCTGGCTTTTTTTGGAGGCAGAGGTAGGGGCAAAAGCATTGCCGTAAACCTCCTTGTTGTCCCTTTCAAGCTAGACAGGGCAGAGTCCAGAACTGAGGTGGGAGCTAATTTGTTCCCTATAGCAAATGAGAGAGGGAATCAGGAGATAAAGATGCTAAAATCACGGTCACTTTGAAGCTTCCGTAGTGCCACCCTGCACGACTTCTGATAGGAAGGAAGAGTTCGAGAAAGAAAGTCTTTTAAGTAAGATGCAAATGTCATGCATTGGGAATGACACTGGAAAGTCAGGGGAGAGACCCTGGGCCAAATTCATGCAAATTCCTGTATTTTTGCCAAGTTCATGTCAGCATGCATTTTGAACTTATGATTTTATTTCTATGCAATAATGTATTTTTGAAGGACAGCACTGCACTGTATGTATTAGGGCTTATTGGGGGTGAATTCCTCTTTCACTTAAAGCTGGGATTCAGCTGCATCCTTCTGATAATAATACAGATTTACACTGCATAATTGTGACAAAAAGATCATATTCATGCAGGTGGGATATACACCTAAATCTGTGGTCAATTTATGAGTTAATGTTTGCATAGAAGAGCAACTTAATACACTTCTGAAGTCTGACTTTATTTTGGATTCTTTTTATTACCATATGGCTGCATCCAAACTTTGAAAATACTTGAGAATTCACAGCCAGTTTCCTTTAAATGAGCACTCTGGGTGATTTACATTGTAATTAGAGAAAGCTACTACTTACATTTTTTCTTTCACCTTCCCATTATATTCACATTTCCTTTCTCAAAGTGAACACCATTTTCAATGTCTTCACAGATATCGCCATCATTTCATGAATGTCTTTGCTGTCAGGTCACTCTCTACACTTCCCCATATGTGACAAATGCTTAAACCAAAGAATAGTAGGTAGAGGGGTGTTTCACATCTTCCCCTAATTTTTAAATGACTTTTATGTTCAGAACCTATATTAGAGAGTAGGTTTTTATTTAGTTGATTAATTATATTTTTTAATTATTTTACATGTTTTTTCATTAAAAAGAAAAGAACAACTAATGATTCCCTAGCCCTGTTCACAAGTCTTAAAGTTGGATCTCGATTCTAACAGAGTGTGATCTCTAATCTGAGTAGAAAAGATACTGGTGCCCACGTATGTTATCAGTTGTTCAGCCCTCAAAAGGGAAAATACCTCTCCAAAAACGATGGTACATGCAAGGCTGAAGAAGTTCCTCTCTCAGTAATAATTTTTAGCATTGCACCATTAATAGCAGTGTTCTATAAGATTTCTGTTTCTCCTTCTGCCTTTCTTGACCTTCCTATTAAATAGATCAAATCAAAATAACTCTGCTCCAAAAAGACCATTCCAGAAATAGCCACTGTTTCCTGTATCTCCCTTTTCCTAGCTTGTAAGCATTCCCACACGTCCTTTTTTCTTTGCTTCTGGAAGAGAACCACAGTCCATCAGCATACAAACGCACACAAAACTATGAATGTACAAATTTTAGAATACTTACAGGTCAGTTTATTCCCAGCTGACTTTGAGAAGCGGACCTTCATATTGGAAAGCAAAATGTGGTCCTTCAGGTACTGGATGTTGTTTGCATGCACAAATTTAGGATCCTAAAAGGATATAGAGAAGGAAAAATTCTTAACTCTAGAAACACTGAAATGAAATCAAGAACGCATTATTAGCTGTGAAAAAGTTGGAACTGCATATCAAGGGTGCAAGGATTTTGCATGTTCTGTCCTCAGGACTCAAGTGGAAAACAGAAACAGTTCCTAGCTCTGATTTGGTTGTTACAAAGCAGGAACTAAAGAGGGCAATAGGAAAACGCTTGTTCCCAAATGGAAATCAAGAAGTGACTAGATCCCAGAACTGGTAAGGAAAAACACAAGAGGGGAGAAAGTCTTCACAAAGACTCTCTTACACCTGGTTTTCCTAGACCCCTTCTGAAGTCAGTGGTGAGAGAGGGCTCTCAGTTCTCCTCTGAAGGGATCAGTGTCTAGCAGAGCCTGCAGAAAGAGCCCAGGGAGACCAACCTTCCCAGATCAACATTCGCTTTTCCAGTGACCTCCCTACATGGTACAACTTAAAGTAGAAAAGGTTGTTTTCGTCCTTCCTGAGCCTTGCTGCGTTTTTCTGCACGGCTACCCAACATCTCAGAGGATGCTCTGAGTTTTTTCCTCCCTTTCTACCTCGCGTGTCACTTTCTCTAGGGAGAGTGAGACCCTTCATTGGTACCGTAAGGCATGGAAAATATTCTGCAGGTATTCAAAAAGATGAATGGATGCAGTTTCTCCTCCGGTAATGTGTTCTATGTCACACAAATAGAAAGATAGTCCCTTCTTTGTTTTTGTGCTCATTTTTTTAAAGGAACCTTTAGCCTGTTGAAAAGCAAACCTGAAATGTGAAGTCACAGATATTCACTGAAGGTAAAATCATATCCATATAGGAGGCTGTTTCTGACCTATCCCCTCTCCTGGAACAGACTTGTTTGTTTGGGCCTAGTTTCAAGTCCTCTGAGGCACTGAACATTCCTGAGAGCAACCATCAAACCACATAGGCAGTTTGCAATATTCAAAATTCACACTCGGTTGGTTAATTAATTGAGTAATTCAATCAGGAAGCAGCAAGACAACCAGGTGACTGGTGCAAGTAATAGATGCAGTGTGTATTTTGAAGTCCCAGCAATGAACGTTCTCCCCAAACCTCTATGTGAGCTATTCATTACTTCGCAGGTTGTTTCCAATAATGAATACATGTGAGAATGTTGTGCTTGGCTCAAATATTTCACCAACCAAGAAGAGCGGATGCTCAACCAAATAAACTGTCAAGCTTAAATGATTCACTCAGCTCTGTTATTTTCTATTAAAAAGCTTTAGGTAGCTGGGATCACTCCTCTTTCACATAAATGAATATCTTAGTACATGGCTATTTGGTTTGATTTACTCAAATAAAGAAGAAAATTTGGGAGAAAAATTAGATAAAATAGGGAGATAGAGGAAAGTGTGTCGGGTGATTTATAGTAACCAAAATTATATGATTCTGCTCAACAAACATCCATACATCAAGTGCAATATGTTTTGCAAGGAGATCACTCCTCACACCCTGTTGAAGTGTCTCTGGCAGGCTGTGCTTCTCAGCCTGCGCACAGCGCTCCAGTAAATGATGACTGACATTTACACAGCACCTTTCACCTCCAAATCCCAAAGCACCTGACAGATTGCTCAAATTGATTACAAGCTCTGGGCCAGGTTCTCCTCTCTGCTGCATCAGGGTAGAGGGAAGGATCCAGCCTTGGTAGCCTGGCTGCAACCTCTGGTATGTTAGTGCAACTCCACGGGCCACTTTTTACTCAAGGATCATTTTATTAGTTCATGAAACTTCACTGATCTTACTGTGTTCCACTTCTGTGCTGCTAGTCAGAGGATTTTACGCAGCCCACTCACATTCATGGAGAGTTCATGGCAAAGAAGCAACAGTGACTGTACTTTTGCAAGGATTTGGGGAAGAGAGAATTGATCCTTCAGCAATAATCCAGCCTAAAGACCATAAAAGTCATCAAGAACAGCAATGCCTTGAGGCCGGACATTCTTATAACCTATGACTCCAGTTTAATTTCAGAATGTAAGAGTTCATACTCCTGAAAATTGCTGAGTACCCCAACTCCCATTTCCATCAGTGAGGTGGAGACCATGAAGATTGTCAGAATCTTGTCCAGACATGCTTTTAATATTGATAAATATTAACACTTGTCATACAGTTCTGCCCTGTACTTATGACCAGCCATTCCCAGGATACATTGCACAGCTGCATGCATCTTTAAAAGTCAGGTCTTGTTCTTGCTGATATGGCAAATACTCACTTAGATGGTGTCCCAAATCAGCTGGGAGAAGAGTTCATATGGACACTATTTGAGATATAGCTATAACATCATACTTTGCTGCAGCATTTTTAAGCATGGACCGCAGTTAGCAAGAATCTACAGATACATCCATCAGTGAACTCCAGTGCAGGAGGTTAGAAGGGGGAAGATGATGAATTTGAATGTCACAGCTGTTACTGGTTGAAAACCTGCATGTAAAGGGTTGTAGAGATGAAGTTGTGAGCATTACAAAACATGAAGGAATCTTACTAACATCACTGAACTTTGAGATTTATGCTGTGCTGTCTTGAGCATAGCCTAATCTATTCTTTCTATCTGCACAAACACAGAGCATGCTTGTTACAGCTAGCAAAACTGCAAGGGGTTGCCCAAAAGCTGACCCTGCACATTAACTAGCAACCTGAAGTGTGAGACTATGGTGTCAGGCCACCTGATAGAACCAGGCATTCACCTGGGCATATAAAGATCACATAACAAGGGAATAAGATGCAACCACATGTGTGAATAAGGGTACAGTCACATAGCATGAATCTTTACAAGCATCAGTGGCCAGATTCTCCATCCTTCAACTCACCTGCAATATCAAGTCACCCACATCCTGGAGATAGATCAATGAAATCTATCTTCTTCCATTGTTTTCCTCCACCTGACATCCTGTTTTCCTCCTGACATCAATGCAGAAAACATATCTGATTGCTTGCATAGGACAAAAACCTAATGCATAAGGGGATGATGAATGAGACTTAGATCTCTACTTCTAACTGGTCTAACAAAAAGAGTACTTCCAGGCAGTTATTCTCCAGGCTTGGTCTTGGAAGGAGTATTTATCATTCATTGCAAGACCTCGTCAGGGCTGTATGAGTAAGTACCTCCCTGCTAATATTCAACACATGCATTAACTAGTGCTAATCACCATTGCTCTGCATGTGACAGCAATTGCTGTCTTCGTTACTCTGATCGCTGAGAGATAAACAGTGCATCTGTAACCCGACTTGTTTAGAATTGCTGAGAGCCTTCAAACTGTTGCGGAGCTAAGGCAGAATTGGCCAGCTGTGTATTTTAATCATATTGCATGCAAATCTCTTCCTAGGAGGGAGGAAAAAAAAAAAGGCAATAAGACCAAGGGATCAACTCCAAAGGACAAAAGAACCTTAGCAAGGTAAGGACAGATGGCACTTAAGCCTCTTTACACGGTTGCCTATTTACCCTTGGATGCTACCACTTAATAACATTGACGGAGGAATAGTTAACAGAAGCAAGTGATTAATTAGTGGGTCAAAGGCCATCTCCACTTTGTTCCTTTTATTTACCTGAGACAAGATCAAATCAAATAAGAGCTCCTAGAAGGAGACTTCTGAGGGAAACTGCTAATCACAACTTATGTACTCAGTATTCACACTGTGCTCTCAAACTCTGTTTAAAAAAAAAAAAAAAAAAAAAGTTTGGCTGAATGAATCACAACAAGCCAGGCAATCTATTGTAAAAACAGGGGCTCCTGGCTAGCTTTCCTGGGAGCTTTTATTCTTTGAATTGGAAAGACCTTATCGAGTCTAGAGTCCCACAGCTCCAGCCAGTGAAACAAAACAGATGTTGCCAGAATACTATGTATTATATATTTGACAGAGAGGAAAGTTAGCCCAATTTCACATGAACCTGTACCCAGGCACAAAATGAATAGATTTACAGTATTTATCAACAGACAATATCCTCCATTCTATTAGCATCTTCCACCCCTTAGTGAAACACTGGATTTACAGGTCCTGCTCTCAGTTTTGTAATATATTGTGTTATAACCTTGAAAAAGTTAGTAAAAAAAATAATAATATAGGAGCAATTTTTTTCTCTTTTCAGCCTGTTTAGCTCCTTGTGTTGAACACTGTATCTTAATTCAGAGAAAAATGGGGTCTCCTTCTTGTTATTGCTCTAGTAATACCTAGAAACCCCATTATATTTACAGACATTAGTGAAATACTGGAATATCATACAGGAATAGATGTACCCATGAATTCAAAACCACTTTTGAATGACTGGAAACTCTCCATTTTCCAGATGCATGCTTCGAGGGTGACTTCATTTCTATGGCAGGCCAAATAGAAATCCTGGACTCAAACATGCAAGGAAATTCAAATTTTGATCCAAAACCAAGTGATGTGGTTTGAGACCACCTCTAGGTTTTATGAGATTTGGGCACTGAACGTACCCCTTGCCAGAGTCAACACATGAGGCGTGGGAAGCAGTCTGAATGACAGCAGAAGCCAGGTCCGTTTGGGTTGGGTTGCAAATCCAGCTCCAGGGCCAGGTTCACCAGAGAGCTGGTCAGGGTCTTCAGCTGGGCTTGTGCACAGTTCTACATGATGTCGCTGTGCAAACAGCCGAATGACACTTGAGGTTTTCTTTTGAAACATGAAGCTTTGTCAGTCTTGAAACTCAAACCCAAAATACAAGGCCCTGAAGAACCAGGCTGCACAAACCACAGAGCTTTAGCCTTGCTCTAGAAGAAGTCAGGGAGATTGCATTTCTTTCATAGGAAAGAGAAACAAATATGTGCATGCATTGCTTGAACATTCAAAACACCAGACTGATAGCAGCAAGATGAATTACAGTATTTGTAGATGAGAAGAAGGCCTCTGTGGGCCAGATAGGCTTTAGGCTTATTTTCTGTCTCTGCCACAGATTTGCTATGGGATATGGGTAAATCCAATACAGATTACTTAGTTCTCTTTGCCTCTATGTTTCATCTGGAAATAATAACATTTGTCTACATCTGTTTAAATATAAAAGCTGAGGTGCTCAGGTATTGCCATCACAGAAGCCAGATAAGTGTCTCAGATGCCAAGATCTAAATGCAAGTCTGACCATGTGCTTCTCCAAACCTCAAGAGAGTTATGTCTTGTCACAATTATGTGGAGAAAACCACTCAAATGCACTCACAATGACAGGTCTCTGATACCTCTGGTCCCCAAGCTGTACAAAAGCATGCTTTAATAGCTTGGAATTTTATTTTTGTTTGATTTTTTTCCTCCTTTTTTTGTTGTTCTGCTTTCTTGCATTTCATTTAGTAAATTAAGCGTTAAATGCTTCTGGACATAATAGGCTTAGAGGTTAGCAATATAACAAACTAAATCGAGTTCAGGAGGCTAACTATACTGAGACAGAACCCTTAGTCTAATCAAGCTGTCCTGTGGACTGCATTGACACCACTGCGTCATGATAAAGGTGTCTTGAAACCTAGCCTGGGCCACCCTCCAGGAACTGAGACACTGGAGTATGGTCCACAAGTCTGTTTTACTGGGGCTGCTAACGCCCCATGCCTTTGTCATCTACCTATTTGGTTCCAGATTAATCCTCTGATTTCCTCCCCTGAGAAGACCTGACCCACTTGGCTCACAGTCTCTTGGCAATGACAGCCCCAAGGAAACTCTCAGCAGAGCTGCTGTTGTTGCGTAGCCTCATGCTTTTTAGTGTCTGAAGAGGACTGGAAGTAATTCTAAAGGACAGCGAGCAAAAGTTTAATCTGATAATTGTGATAATGTTATCAGCCTTTAATTGGCTTCATTGAAGAAAATGTAATTATCCCACTTAGCCCCAAGAATCCACTATCTGTTGATAGGTTGAGGTTTCCAAGCAGCCCAAATGTTTGCGACAACCTTGTCACATGAGCGCTAGTGTTTTACACCCAAGAGATATCAGTCATTAAACAAGGGGTAATGAAATGGAGAATCAGGACAACTGTCAGAGTGGAGCACGCTGGCAGGACTCACAGCCTTCAGAGCCATCCTGACTGTCCCTCTCCATGGGGAGAGTTGGTGTCACTTTTAGCATCAACAAATGAGTTTCTTTTGGCAGAAAAAGAGATACAGAAGAGGTTCCAGCTCCATAAATTTCAGTAAAATTGCACTGTCTTACAGTCATGCTAAACTGGTCCACATTAAACACTTGCAGTGGAAGAAGAGACGAAAAAAAAATCTTGACTATGGGAGAGAGGAGTCCAGACACCTGAGAACATGTGTGTCAGGAGAGGTCTTCTGGGGCAGAGAAACATGCCATGGGAAGAAGAGCCTGTGCTTCATTCTCATTTTCTACCCTGAAAGGTCATATTTGACTGATAACCGTGTTTTCTATCCTTAGGTTCCAAAGCACATGTAGGCTGGAAGTGACATTATCTTGCCTGAGGGAGCCTTATAACACCTCCTTGGTTTTGTGGCACTCAGCAACACAAAATGGGAAAACTGAGTCAGCTGACATTAACAAAACATTGTGTATTCCAGATTCACCAGGAGGTGTGACCCCATGGTATTTTCCCCAGCCTTTTCCTCACCCTGCTTCAACATCAGAGATTAGCAGAAACTGTGAGAGGGGTAGACAACACACCATTTGGACAAGGGACGCCTTCCTAAGCAGCATTAGCCCTTCTCCATTCTTTGGTCTGTGTCCATGTTCTGCATGTGAAAAGTACACTGGAGGCTGAGCTGTACTCTTCCAGAATGATATTTCTCCTGCAGCGAAGGTACGGTGGTATGGGTGACACAGCTCCATTTTTTCCATGACTCTCAGGCTTCGGCAGATCTCCGAATTGCATATTCTGCCTGCAGCTGCAGCGATGCCTTGCAACATGGGCTCTGACTCCAAGTGATCACAGCTGGTGCATCTCTTTGAGATGAATTGGTGAAAGACAGAGTAAATGACAGGTTACTTCAATGCAGCTCTTAGCAAGAACTTATGGAGATTATTATAAAGTAGCTGGAAAGACATCACGGGAATCTGCTTGTGGAGTTGACAACTGAGCGATAGCTTTCTTTGATAACTTTTAATCACTGTGTTTTCTACTTATGCAAATTGCAGTAATACCCTTGATGCTCTGGATTTCTATAGCATTCAGACTTGTGGCGGTGACATGAAGACTCAGAGCTGGATGCTCGTCCGCCACTGACTTGTTTCTGCATCGAAGATGTATTACATTTGGTGGTGACATACATTGATTCAAGTAATACTTGTGTCATCAGAAAACACATTTAGAGAGAGACATACTACAAAATACCACTTAGGGAGTCTCCACCCAAGTTTCAACATGGCTTAGGATAGGTTCACACTGTAAGCTGCAGGTAAGCCCCTTTTTTGTGTGCCAGAAAAACCACAGGGGCCTAAATAACCCTACACCAAGCTTTCTGTCAGTCTTCTTTTCTGTAGAGTACAGGCAAGGCAAGCCTGTGTCTGCTTGCAGTACACCGTGTAAGTATGACCCTAGGTGTCTGCACCCAGATGAGCAGGAGTTTGGTACCTAAGTACTTTTAAAAGACAAAGCATTATAAATTTAATTCTCACTAGGTGATACAATGGGTTTTAGATGCTTAAATCACCATGCTGGTTTTTAAAAGGAGATCAGGTTTCCTAAATTACTCAAGGCAGTTTTGAATAATGCTATCCGGGATCTTTGCAGAGACGTAGGGCCTACTGGATATCATTACGTGGTACAAGATCTACTCAGGAATGACATGAAAGTACCTATTTATTCCATTCTGGCTCCATCGTGGAATTAGTCTTTATATTACACTTACCAGTGGTTTGTCCAGTTCAGCCTTCCATCAGTTTCTTTGAAAGATGATTTAATAGGCCAATAGACCATAAGGATGTCAGTAGCTATAGTGCTGCTAGATCATACTGCCACTAATTGAGACTTAATACACCCACTTGCTTAAAAGAATGTATTGTGAGTAATTTTATCTTGTTATTCAATCTAAACTTTCCATCTCATTACTCCTAGCTTTACCTACTGCAGCCACCCTAAATGGTTACTCTTCCTGTTTTCACCTATGATAAAGATGTGCATGGTTATCATATTCCACCCTCTGCTCGCCTGCCTGTAATTAGGCCAAGGTGTAAAGTGAGCTGGGTCATCCAAAGTCAAAGGCTTGGCCAAAAAGAAAAGGTCAAAAGGAGGAAGGACAAGGGAAGGTTGAGCATGATTAAGGCAGTGCTGTTGGTGAGCTGGACTCTGAATAAAAGTGAGTCCAGCATCTGCAACCCCTTTATTTTAATCTGCTCTGTTCTTTTTATTTATGTACTTTGTTTTTGCTAGTTATTTGCACTGATAGTGCCATATACCCAACACTGAGGATGTCTGTCTGGCCTGGATTTTAGGTTTGTGGAAATATCACATAAGCCGAGTTTTTTCTGGTGTGAGACAAGAGCTGACAGTGTTAGCAGTGTTACAAGGGAATGCCTACGCCGTCAGATAAACATGGGCTCAAGTTTAAGCCCAGGTCCACATGCAGATACACACTGAGATTTGCCCAAAGCACTCAAGCAAGCTTCACAGATCTACGCCCTCATTCACTGGTTTGGAAACAGTGGCGTACAGGAGATTTAATAGGCCGTGTCTCTGATATGGCCAGATACCCTGAAGGCAGCATGTCCTAAGCATGGTGTGGGTACTTTGAGTGAGATTCATTACATCTAACTTCAGCAAAGAGGTAGAGGTAGGATCAAGCTCACAGATTAAGACCCTGAAATGAGCTGTCTGCAATTTCAGAGCTCACTTTTGTTGCCCATACATGGATTTTTATTGCCATTTGAGATGTCCTAGAGTATCCCATCTGGTTTCTATCTGCTGTTCCAGAAGAGCAAAAGTCCAGTGCTGTCTCCTCCACCCCCTGCAGATGTCTCAGACACTCTCTGACATCTCAAAGGCCATTAGAAACCTGTACGTGTGTAACCGAAGCAGGTCCCCAGTGAGTGTGGCCAGCAGAGCCTAGAGATCCATTCAGCTGATCAAGGGTTCGATCAGTAGCCCTGTCGCGTGAAAGGGAGGGGAGGAAGGCCCTTCCTTATCTTTATAATTTACATTTGCCTGCCAGAGCCCCCCTGTTTGAGGACTTTCCCTGGGTCAGTTTTGCAAAGTAAAAAAAAAAAAAATTTTATTAAAGCGACAGATACAACAGGTTCGGAATTGCCGTTGATAAATGCACTTGCTGCTACAAATTTTCTTTCTGTGAGCTCAAACTAACAATTAAGCGTCGTCAATAATAATATATTTTCCCGGGTAACGCCGGACGTATGTCGGAGGCGCGAGTCGTACCAAAGAGGTGTCCCAGTTTGGGGGAGGGAAGAGGAGCCTCGCTCGTCAGCAATCTCCGGGGAACAGGTTGGGGGTTCAGTTTTCTTCCCTTCCAGAAACTTCAGTGAGCTATCCTCTGTTTTATAGTTGCCGAAGGTGGGATGTGGAAGTGTGGCAGACATGCTTCCTTGGCCAGATTGCCATTTGCGCGGTTGTTGGGGGTATGTCCCCCTTATTTACATATCGTTATGCAGCTAAAGGGAGTGTTTTTTAATATGGTAGGCAGGGATGAGGCTGGGGGTACTATAGGTCAACAGTCCGTGAGAAGCAATTATTTTTCGGTATGCAACCCTTTGTGGTCAGGGGCGGACACGATACCTCCACATTGCTCCCCCCTGCCATGCAGCTGGAACAAACTGTCTGGTTTTCACCAGCTAGTTTGTTACTCATGTTGCAAAAGGGTGATGTGTTTTGTCTGCCACGTGCTGTTTTTTCCTTTGTGCCCCCTTATCTTTCTCCCTGAATTCTCTCTTGACCCCACAAGCCCAGATACAAATGCTTAGTGCTGTTCCCCATTTGTTCCTCATGGCCTCCATCTGCAAATCCATGCGGTTGCTGGTCTCCTAGGGCTCCTATGCCATAGCTGATCATGAAGTTGTCTTAGATGCTCTAGGATATGTCAAATGGTACCAGGCACCTAAGCTAGGCAACTGAATCCCATCCCCAAATGTCAGGTGAGTAGAACAGCTCTCCAGAGTCCACCTCTGCAGTGACCATAGCAATAATCCTGCTCACCTGTGGACACCTAAATTCAGGTATTTCACTGTGATGCTGAATCTCACCTGATGAGAGGGAAGATTGGTTTATGCATATGTAACGGCTCTACTCTCTCAGGGCTTCGACAGCTATCTGGACTGTGAGTACATCCCCTGTTCATTTCCCCTTTTCTTGAAAGCTGATCACTATGGTGTTTCTCTTCTTAACACATCTTACGCATTCACAGTGCAGACTCTGTAATACAAAGGTTTGTCAGTCAGATTTATATACCACTTCACGGAACAGCTCCACATTGCTGCCTGGGTTCTCTAAAAATGACGGTAATACGAATAATAATGACAATAAAACAGATATTTGGAACCTTCTCTAGCTAATTTAAGTGGGACTAAACTCTTACAGGCTCAAAATTTGTCTGGGGGCAAATTAGCCAAAAAGTGCTCAGTATCCAGAAAAGCATGTAAATGACTGCCAGATTTTCTCAGCACTAAACAATCAGCAATTTCCATTTTGATACCACTGAATGGATTTTTAGAGATAAGGGCTTTACTGTGGAACATGACATACATCCAGACTAGAAGAGATGGTTCCTGATCCTTATAATCTAAATATTAAATAAAGTAAAAGAAAAAATGCCAAAACAGGTTTACCACTGGAAAACAGTGTCACAAGGTTTTGATGGGAGTTTGTGAGTGTTAATATTTTCCACCAAAAATCTCATCAAACAAAATGTTTTATGTAAAAAAACCTCTTTATTTCAGTTGTATCATTCTGAGTCACTTCCTTGTTATTTAATGTTTGGATTCTGTGTAAATATCACATTTACAGTATATACAGTTTGAAATCTGTATTGCAATTTTTCACACTGACTATGCAAACCCTTTTGTTGTTTTGGGCTTTTTTGTGTGTGGTGGATATTTTGCAGAATTCCCATTCCATGGGAAATTTTGAAAATGCATTTTTCTCTCAACTCAGTTTTGAATCAAAACAAATTTGAAGCATTGCCATTTCTTGCTGGACAGGAAATATGTTTTCTTACCAGCTCTACTGAGCATAAAGCTACTGATGGGTATAGGAAACAAGGTACTTCACTCAAGAAAAACAACCAAAGTGCCAGAGTGAAAATGTCAGACTAGATTAAGTGCTTTTGTTGTGTTTTTATATAAAACAGGGGCTCCTGTGAGAGCAAGAGTAAGTTTAAAAGAATGGGAAGAGAGAATAAAGAAATAATAGAAAATGGAGGCAAGCAACAGGGATAAAAGGCAAACCAGAAAGACTGTCTAGAATTCAAACCGAAGGATGAGGCACTCGGGGGAGCCGGTCTCCAGGGCGATGTGAAGGCCCATCCTTTGTAAATCCTTTGCAGCTTGCAGTGCTCCTCTCTGCTACACCCCTGCTTGAACCGAGGGTAAATACTGCCACGGTCAACAGCAGCAATCTCTCGTGAGAGGGGATGAGCTGATGGTGCATCTGCACAACGGGTTGGCGACAGTCTGGGCAAAGCACTCGATTCAGTATGGTGCAATAGACACTTTCCATCTCCACCAAAAAAACCCTTTGGCATTGCCCGTGTGTTGAAAGGTGATGCCCAAAGCACCTGTCGGCCCCACCTGAGGAGGAGACGTGAGGTTAGCGGCGTCACAGCCGTAATGCAACAGGCAACCAAGGACCCCGTTAACCTCATAAGCAGATGAACTAGCAACATGGGTGGGCAAAACCGGCTTCAGCAGTGTTTTTCCATGGTGGCTTAACACTGTGCATTTAGCCACAACACATCGTCAAACACCCCTGGATCAGTGTAATTGCGTGCGAGTACAGGAGGAGGTGCAGCAATAAATTCACTGCTACCTCTCTTTTCATAGCCTGTGCTCATGAGCAGGATCTCAGAGGTGACGGCTATGGCTCTGCTTCTGCTCCAAAATCTCTTCTTCTTGCTGTTGCAGGATCTCAGCCTTGGATGTTGAATCCTGTCTTTCATGCCAAAATCTATTTCAGAGGCTCAGTACAGAGAGGATGAGGTCTCCCACCAAGTCTGCTGCTCCCATCCAGGTGACAGCTCGAGTGAATAATTTGGGCAGCAGGAGACTGGAGAAGAGGGATGTGAGGAGGGAGAGGAGATCCTGGCACATAACATGGAAATCATCCACTGTCTCTGGGCTACAAACTTCTGCTGTCCAGCACACAGAAGTTTTTGCATTCGACTCACAGTTATGGATAAACCCTGTAGGATGTGGAATGACCTGAGGACTGGACTGTCCAACACTCACCAGATCAGGAAATGATAATGCTCCTTCTGCCTTCGTAACCTTAATCCTGGCCTTAAGAGGAGGACTGCCTTTCCAATGGCTTTCATCAGATGAGTACAGATTCTCATGGTAAATCCTATTACAAGATTGTTTTTTTTCTACGGCTAAAGGTCAGCACACATTTTGATGGATACGGGATTGCGAGAAACAAGGGTATATGTAACTGATGAAGCAAATACCTAATGAGTCAATTAAAAATAAAAAATCTTAGCCTTTTCGTATGCTTGTGGTCAGAACACTGTGAGAATGATTCACACCAGAGTCCAAATCCACAATGGTCCCTTCGCAATCAATAGAGAAATATTCACAGCAAAAGCAAGAGAAATGACAGGCGAAGACTAACGAAGTGGTGCAAAGTCTCCAAATCCTGGCTGATTCATCACTAACCTGGGATGGCCAGGGAGAGTCCAGACCTAAAAAAATGTCCTTTTTCTTAAAGCTTCTGCACCCAAAGGAAACTCCACCCTTCCTCCCACAGGATTAGGCCACAGGGTGTCATATGTTTGTCACTTCCAGGATGGATTACTGTAACTCCTGGCATTTGATGATGAATAAAAAAACAATGCACAGGGTACGGCTGATCCAAAACACTTCTCCCCACTTCCTGAAGGGCTTAAGCAGCCTTGAATACATGACGCCCACATACCAGCACCTCCACTCTAGTTTTCATCTAGTTTTCTAGTTTAACATCTTGATCCTAACTAGACATTGGTGACGTTCTACAATCAAATATTTTATTTG
This sequence comes from Apteryx rowi, assembly GCF_003343035.1. Lineage (NCBI taxonomy): Eukaryota > Metazoa > Chordata > Aves > Apterygiformes > Apterygidae > Apteryx > Apteryx rowi. The sequence continues at coordinate 1,900,483 of NW_020451171.1, forward strand.
CCGAAAAAAATGAGATTCCATGTGAATTCACATTTCATTCATTTAATTGTTTTGGTGAAAAAATGCTTATCTTTTCAAGTCAAAATCTCTTGTTTTCACCTTCTCTAATGCCAACACTTATCTAAATTTAAGAAATGATAACAAAAAGAACACACTGAATTCTACCTAAAATGATTTTTTTTCAGTTTTTTGGTGGGAAAAAGAGCAAAAAAAAAGAAATTAATAGCTAACTAACCTGAAAGAATATTTGTATTATTTTGAGAGGTTTGACTAGGAAACCAAGAAGCTGATTGCTCACAAAGCTGTAATCTCAATGTAGAACGCAAGTAGTTCATTAAAAACAGATACGTTAAAAACAAGCTTCCAAGCTTTGAACTCTTTACAGTACATACCCATTTAGAGGTCTAAGTCAGAAAACGCATCAAGTTCTCTTTTTCTTTTTGCAACTTCTGAACTGTAAAACACCATTTATAAATTGTGAGAGGAAGAGATATTATGAAATAACAGATCTGCCTACCTCACTATGGTTTCAACCGGAGAGCAGATCAGCACTAAGACCCTTGTTCTGGGGCTCTAGACTTGGCTTAACTTCAGTTATGCTGGATTTCTACTATGAATCAGCTTAAGGGAAGAGGAAAGCTGCAATTTAGGTTATAAGAACCTTATGTTAAATGTAAGATAAAACACATTTGCACGTCTAGGGATAGTCCACGTCTCCTCATACTAGAGACCTCTCTTTAGATCTGGACCACATGTACACTACACTAGACCTTACCAAGTTCCTAGCCATGGACTTTCTGCTCCATTCCCTTGGAAGATCCCATATTCTCATGGCCTGCTGAGGAGCACTGCTGTACAGGAGGGCCACGTGCGGCAGCTGGCTGGCCAGCCTGATAAAGGACCTGACAGCAGATGCTGTTACCTGCTGAGGAGACTTCAGCCAAACTGACCCCTGATGAAAACTGATCGAGCAGCTCTGTAGTAGACCCGGCAAATTCAGCTTTAAGTTTAACTGGAAAGAAAGCCAAGCAACCAAAAGGATAGAAGTGCCCCACTAAGATGCCTAGAGGGCATTCGCTGTTAAACCCCTGGTTGCTCTTAGCTGGCCGTATTGTAGAGGAAAAAGGCTTTTCTGTTTTTTGTTTGCTCCTGCCTGTGTCTGCCCGAGAGGTCTCAAAGCTGTCACCTCCGATCTGGCGCTTGCTGCACAGCCCTTGTCAGTAGGTGGTGGAGGTGACCGCGGTGACCTCTCACGGTCCCTTTGAGCCTTATTTTTCCATGATTCTAATGCGCTCCGCATGGGGCTTACACGGAAATTGCTCCGGAGACAAACTGATGCTGTGAGCAGCTGCCGGCTTATTTGGCAGAGAGCACGGCACTGCGGCACAGGGAGCTGCGCGGGCTGCTGACGGCATTCGGAGAGGTGTCGCTTCAGACGTCCGAATCTCTAAGAGGTTTCAAACGAGCCTTTTTTCCCCAGGCCCTTGCTCTCTCCTGATGGGTCAATTTTACAGGCCTCCTTCTGCGCTTGCTTCCTACTGAACGAATGCCTGTTCCAGCCCGGCTAAAAGCTCTTGGCACAGATTATAACAGGTCATGCTCTTAGCTCTGGAGTTCAGCGGTGCAATCGCAGGTGCTTTAGCCAAGATGGTGTCTGACACATGCGAATGCCCTGGCTATCCGCAGCCAAAGCATAATAAAGAAATAGAGGAAGATTGCTGAGGTTTCTTGGCCCTGGAGTGTGCCATCCACACCAGACCAACCAACCTGTTTTTCCTGAACTGCTGCGAAAACACCAGCAGCACCAGCAGGTTGTCTGGACTTTTGGGGAATCATGAGTTTACTGCTGGGACATGCCTTTGAGGACAGGGAGAAGGAATGATTTCTACTGTTGGCTGCATCGTTTGTTTGTTTGTTTTTCCACGGGAAAGTTTTCCAGTGCTGCTGGGAGGTTGTTTCTCGAAAGGACTGTTGCGGTAAAAAAATGGTCGCAGTTGGAGTTAGGGTGCCTAAAAATAATCATAACAGAAATAAACAAATAATATCTTCTATCCACATAACAAAGTAAGCTTAGGATGGAAGATCCAAGGATTTGAGCTTAGACTCCCTCTTCTTCAGCAAACTCTAAGCACTGAGCAGCATTATCTCAAAGGACTTGGGATGGGTCTCCCCATTCCTTTGCAGGATCCCAGCCCTCTCCCCGCCAGGCTTTCTAAGGACTGAGCCAGCCAGACATGCCTGTGTTTGAGAGGTACTGTGTCAGGAATCCAGGTTTGCAGATGCTCTGCCAAATTAGCATTTCCCCTGCCTTTGGTCTCAGTGGAAACCGAGCTGAAACGATGACATATCCCCTGGCCCTCTCCACATACCTGATTAGATAAACAGAGAGCATTTCAGGTTCCTTAAGAGACATGTACTGGATATATGAACTCACCTGAAAGCATTTTGGAGACTGTACAGGCCTTAATACCAAGCTCCATAGGCCAAGTTCCCATTGCTTTTTTCTTTTCTTTTTTTTTGATGCATCTGGCCCTGTCTTAATGTCCTTTGCCAAAAGTCATTACTCATCTAAAATACCTTCATCTCCATGAGGCCGTATAATCAATGTTGCCAGGTGCTACGCGGGCTAGTAGTGGAGAATAGCTTCTGGGACCGTGTTAAAACCTGTGGGGTCAATCCTGAAATAAGGCCTGATGTGGCATAAACAAAGGCTCTGCCCTGGATTTGCTAGGCTTGTTGGGATGAAAAGTGTCACGAACACGTACCATTGTTCTGAGTGATCTTCTTCTCTCAGGATGGCACTGATTGCGGCTCCTGTGTTGTGTGGAGCTGCTGGAAGGCACGAGACACCTCCCCGAGACCAAGGGAGGCAATACCGCGCCTGCAACCAGACAACAAAGCCCCTGCGACAACCTCCCCCTAAATTAACTCCTCCTATTCTTCTGCGGGCGGTAATGACAAAAGATGCATATCTCCGGGGAACAGGCTCTCCACCTTGCCTGACCCATCCGATAATCACAGGCCTCGGGAAGTGCCTTACAATAGGACCTTCGCGAACAAAAGCCAACTCGCGAGGAGAGCTTGTGAGAAATCAGACATGAAAGGTTCAAGCGAACGATTTCATCCGGCAAAGATGAAATACGTGCGCGCTCGGGGGAACACGCACGCCCTGCCTGACGCGCTCGGGAGCGTACGGAGGTGCAGCTCTGCTGCACACCTGAAATGTGGAAAGCTACGGCGTGAAACGCTGCATTTTTGCCAACCATCCCCGCACCTTGCAAAGCACTTTCTATCGGAAAGCGACTTTACACTGCACTAGGCTCCACCCATCCAGATGATGTTGTCATTTCCATGGTAACTAAAGTACCTCAAAGGCAAAAGAACAGATGGAGACTGAAGAAAAAAATAATCTGAGGACCAAAAGTGAACATATGTAGTGCAAGAAAAAATATTAAGCTGTGGGCAGCTATTAGGTTTATTATCACTTGCAAAGGGAGACCTCGATAAACTCAGTCACGGCTCTGCGGTAAGGAGTGGCACAATCAAATCAGACCTGTGACAATACAAATTTTGCAACAGCCCCTATTCCCTCTCGCTTCCTCTTACACAAAGATCAGGAATAATTGTCCTTGCTCTCTTAATGACTTGTTTTGGCTTCGGGACAACAGCAGCCAAAACACGAAGGGAAAAAAAAAAAAAAAACCTATTCATATGCTTGACTGCCTGCTCGCCCCTTGCAAGTCTTGAAGATTAAAGTCTCCAGGACGGAGGCAGGTATATGTGTTTCTCCCTCAGCAGCGCAGGCTGCAGGAGCCGGGAGAGCAAAATCGTCCCTGCTCAAGGGACGCTCAGTTGAGTGCACCGCGTGGCAAATAGGCAACCTGTAGTCTGCCGCATCCCGTTCACAGGTATCCCGCACTTCACATGTACGTGCGTCATTATATAAAGTCCGCGCTTGCAGTTCAGCGGCAAACTTGGAGCATCTTCAAAATTGGGTTAATAGTTACCACACAGTCTTTGCTTGACTTCCTCTGGAATTAGTCCATCTTTGTAGACTGCTGTCAATCAGGAGGAAAACTTGCAATTTGCATAGGACAATTTGTTCTGTGTCAGCTTTCTAAGACTCCGAGCAAGGCAAGTGTAATTTGGGAACAGGAGCTGTGATGGAGAGAAAAAAAAAAAAAGGAAAAAAAAACCCTTGTATTTTTAGCTTGCTCTCACTAGAAGTTTTCTGCTCTATATTATATAATTTATTTGAGATGAAAAGTTTCTTCAAAGTGAAAAAAAGTTAAAAATGTATCCTGCTACCTAAATTTCCTGCAGTCGGAGCTGGACGGAGCTGGCGTAAACTTCGGAGCGAGGAAATCTAGTCTATCAGCTGGGGCAGCAGGGCCTAGAACTGGAGAAATGTGCTTTCAAGTCCTCCTGCCCAAGACTCCCATTGTGACCTGATGTAAATCATTTTAATTTTTTTATGCCTCACTTCCCTGTCTGTAAAATTGGACCGCTGGGGTCTCCTTATGTCCTACAGGTCGTGAGTATAAATGTTCTCTATGAGACCGTGAACTGCTCTAATGAAGGGCCAAATAAGCATCTAGGGTAGCTGCATCCTCTGCTTAAACAATTTTTTTATCGTCGATGATTTTTTACCCCCTGCGCTGCTAGTCTGCGTTTCACCAGCCTCTCTCAAGCACAGATGTTGCTGCATTAGCGCAATGTTGTACTGCTGGAGTTAAAAACAAAAACAAAAAACCCCACTTTGTCGGTGTGCATTTTAAAACAGACTTAAAGACAACCCAAAGCCTTATTTCTACACTGAATTGGATGGACACAAACAGCACTTTTGGTGCCGGTGATTTCTTCCTGACTTTCCTCTCTTTTCCAAAACCTAAATATCGAGCAGCACATCTTTAAGCTTTTAATCCTCTTCCTCAGTCTGAGGACTGCAGAAATCATTTGAGACACGCGCAGCAGCAGCAGCAGCAGCGTCCGAGCCAGGTGTTCAGCCTAGCCGGCAGGGGGCAATGGTTCATGTCTATTAAGCCGAACGCACAAAAACTCAAAATCAGCGGTTTGCGGGAAAGGACGGGCGAAGGATGCCGCGGGGCAGAGGGAAGGGTGCACGGCGCTAGTGCAGCAACCCCCCCTTCCACCCCCCGCCGCGTTTGCGAGGAGAGCTAAAGGCAGGCAGCGAGGGGGCGAAGGAAGGAGCAGGCGTCCCGGTGGCTCCCGGGTCGCTTGGGCTGGCACGTCACCCCCAAAACCCGCGCCCGGGCTTTGGGGGGGGTCCCGTGCTCGGACGGCTCACGGGCTGGCCCGGCTTCGCTCGTGCGCCCGGTGCAAAGCACCCCAGGGCGCTACCTCTCTTTGCACCCTCTTGCCCAGCTAGCGCTTCGCACTGAAATACGAGGCGCCTTGCTCCTCTCGCGTCCCTGTTCAACAGTTTCAGGTGTCCCACAATAACGATAAATAATTAAAACATATCAGGCATCCGTGTGTCGAGTTTTGCGGAGCCCTGGGAGGAAAGGAACCGCTAAGGCGACTTTTGCTCAGGATAAAGGAGGTCAATGGATACGGAGGGCTGGATATTAGTCGTTGGCGACCCTGTTCCAAGGATTTTGCCCGTCACTAGTAGCAGGTAAGCGTGCTCATTTTTTCCTCCAAATCGTGTCTGAGTCCAGCCTCAGTTCACCTGTGAAAGGCAGCCTTTGACTATTGATATTATTTCATGGTTTACGTTTCCTAGGTTGTGATCGGCCCGACAAAGTCACATAGAGCAAATGAAGAAGATGTTTTCCTGTTCTCTGAAGGTTGTTGGCATGTGTTTTTTTTTTTTTTTTTGGGGGGGGGGTATGCTTCACATTTCAATAAAGCCAAGGACATTCTGTGTTTTTTCATGAGAAATAAAAATGTTCACCCTCTGCATGCGTTTGAAAATGTCCTTGGATAAGGAAAATCAAGACTCCCTGGCCCAATTCATGTTACTCATGCAGAACAGAACAGTCCAACAAAATTACACGGCAGACTCATCCGAGAATAGCCAGCTGTGTCGTATTCAAAGCACTGATGTAGAAGATCGAGGTCCAGGCGTCTGGGCTGATTTGGACAGGTTGGAAATTTAAGCCATGATGTCTTACATCACCACTAGGAACTTGCCATGAAGGTGCCATGAAATCCGCCCTGGGTTTGAGAAATCTTCTGTGCCAAACCCAGGCAAAGCAGAAACTTCCAGCTTCAGTGGTTCAACAGTTTCCTAGGAAAAGTCATGATTTGCTCTGACCTTAACGGTAGCATATCTTCAGCCGTTGGATGGCCAATACTTTCAGTTAGGAGTAGTAAGATTTTGCTTGGCGTTGTATGGCACTTTTCACAAGAGTTGGGATGTGTCTACTTTGATGCCAGCCAAAGTTCAACATGGACATTTGCATGATTCTTCTGCAAATTCATTTTCAAAGATTGCCAAGCCAGACGGGACTATTCAGGACATCAAGTCTGTCTCCAACCTATCAGGGATCTGTCAGTTCTGACAGGTTGTCAGTGCTTTAGCTTGGCTTAGGCTAAAGAACAGTTTTATGTTACTTGGTTAAACCTTGGTTTCCAGAAAGGAATACTAGGCCAAATCCAGAATTGCCCTGGGCATTGCAAAAAAGCAATAGTACAACACCTAGGCTCGTTGTGGCCCCAACACTTGAAGTTAGGGCTTTCCATGGACAGAGTTGGGAACATAAAAATTGAATTTACAGTGGGTAAGGGCCATTTAAACCATTATTTAGAAAATCCTGAAAGAGGAATGGTCTCAGCCCTGCTCCTTTGAGAAACTTATGTGCCTAACTCCAGTCCTTTGGTACCTTGCAATATCCTCCCCTATAAGGCATTTTTCCCCCAGAATCAAATCTCTCTCTGATAGCTAACCATAATTCTTCAGCGCTTGCCCTGCAAATCATTTTCTTCAGCCCTCAATCATTTTCGTGGCTCTTTTCCGTACCCTCTCCAATTTTGTCACCATATGTTTTAAAATGTGGCTGTCAGAACCATCAATGAGACTTTCAGGACTGACCTTACTTGTGCCACACACTGCAAGTCACCTGGCCGGAGAGCCAAGGACCACATTGGCACTTTCTGATCTGAGGGTCCAGCCGGGAGCCTGCACCGCAGTGCTTCTCCAGGCTGCAGTCTCTCATGCTATAGAGGTTTTTTTGTCTGTGTTTCCAAGAGGTCAGTCTTGCATTTGACTGCATTTTGTTTGCATTTTGTTTGCCTGACCCAGGCTGTGCATGTATTTTTTTTTTTTTTTTGCCAGGCTGCTCTGGATTCCTCATTCTTTACTGTTTCACCAACCATAATGTCATCTACAAATGTCATCAGGAGTAGTTTTATATTTACTTCCAGATCACTGATGAATAGCATAAGGGAAAAACTCCAGTAACACTCCTCTTCAACAATAGTTCTGCATTGACAATTACTTTGAGGTCTGTCAGTTAGGCAGTTCTTAACTCATTTCATGTCTGCTCTTGTACTGAACCCAATTACTTTTGTTTGGCTAAAACATATCTTCTGGAAAGTCACCCAGTCTCCAACCTGAAAATGTCATGAGATGGTGATTTTTACCAATCGTCCTATTAAGTTTCTGGAATGATTAATCACTATCAACCACGTACGCCCTCATTGCAATGTGATCTTTTCTCTGACTTCAACTTCTAGTTATCAATTCCTTTTATGACTTTCCTAGCTAGATTAAACAACTCTTTATACCTGGAATGCCCACACAGATCCAGTATTTCCATTCACTTCCTATCCTAAATTATGTAGCTTTAAATTGTCTCCTGCCAGTCTTGCACTTCTTCGGCTGATGTTATGTTTTTTGCTGATGTGTTATGCTTCTTATACATGTTACTGCATCTACATTAATTTATAAAGATATGTATACATATAGATATATGTAAAATTGTAATCAGCATGAAAACTGTGATTGAAACCCACAACATATTAGAGCAATGATGCACATAAGAATACAGGGTAGGTTTTGATGCTTATTAGTAATTAGCTTCTTTGAAGTCATTTATGAAGGAAAGAATTTAGTGCACTTATGAGATCAGAGCTACTGGTTTGCTCCAGAAAGGCTGCAAAATATAACCACAACAGTAGGAGTAGTAACACATGGATGCGTGTTGAAAGAGCTACAGGAGGCAAAGATTCAAAGACTTTCTAAAGGATTCAAATGTCAGAGCAACCTGAGCAAAGGGCATCTCCCGGTCTTCTGCTGGTGGGTCAGCAAGCACTGCGTCATCTTGCAGCTTCTGCACACATCCTGATTTCAGAGCAATGTTTAGTCGCCGGCTCCCTGGGGGGGAAGGTGGCTGTGGAAAGATCTGACATACAAGAAGGTTTGGACTTGAACCCAAGGCTCCCATGCGGTCATCTCCCACACTGCAGTACAGTGCTGCAAAGCCACCACGGTTTTTTTCCAGTTGTTCTGGTAGAGAAGTTGCAGGCAGGATTTTTTTTCTTTTGTTTCTGGATAGTGGTAAGCAAGGCACAGTCTTTGGCCATGTCGAGGAGATGCTGAGATAGGGATAATGATACTTAATTACAAAAATAATGCGCAAGAAAAAAAGGTTTGGGAGTGCTGGGAAAAAAAAAGACACGCTAAAGCCGTGAAGAATCAACCAAGAGATGGCTTTTGTCTTCTACAATTATTTCTGCGCTTGGTTCCAAACCCTTGGCCCTGAATTTTGAGCCTTGCCTTGCCATTGTTCCTGCAACAATGTTGAAACTCGATACCGCATGTCTGAGGGCTTCGCGAAATAAAAGGGCGACTTTTGAAATCACTTTTGTTTCTATTTTTGGACCAACTGCTCAACAGTTGAATTTCAAACTCTCGAACAAAAAAAATGGGAGGACTTTTCCTCCTACTCTCAACTGCCTCAGAGTACAGTTTCTCATGGCTTACACTGCAGGCGGATCCAATGAATTGCTAACCATTGTATGCCCAGGAGTTTCTTATATATGCAAAGCTCAGAAGTCTCCTAGAGATCTGAGAAGATAAAATAAGTATGCGAAATGCCCGATTTAAGCAATTCAAAATAATCGTAAATGGTTGTTTTTAAAGGTTTGTTTGTATTTTTTTGAATCATACAAAGTGTTATCAGTATTTGACTTGGGGGCCTTGCAAGATACCTTTTTTCTTTCATATTAACTTACAAATCGCCCGATAATTCCGCAAAACATTAATTCATGCCTTGAACCTAGAAAGACTTATACATATTTAACTCAATATGCTATTTATATAAAAATAACAGGCTCATGGCCTTCATTATAAAACATCTGAGATATCATGCAGTCAAGGTTATGTACAGATTGTTAGACACAAATAGGAAACTCATCTCAGGTCCATTGCAGAAACCAAACCAACTTTATGAATGCCATGGTATTTTTTAAGTGAAAAGAACAAAGAAAAGGAAACTTCCTTCTGCAGATTATCCACTCGAGTTGTACTAACTCCCTGACACACAGCAGAGTCGGAGGGAGGAGATTTAAAAAAAAAATAAAATGCTCCAGACCCAAAAGACAAAACTATAGGTAATAAATCTGTTGAGGTGACCCCTGATCCATAATGATTTACGCACATGGGTTTGTATATGGTCGCCACCGAAAGGACTGTGTCTTTTCCTGTTATTAAAGTTTAGCTTGACAGGTTTTTTTCAGGGTTTGAGGCCTACAGGTGGTTAGATGCGATTATTTTGGTGTTTGCAAGTTATACGTAAGAAACATCTAAAAACAAACTTAGGTCAATCAAAAATTTCATTTAAGAATTTTGAAGCACTTTTTTTTTTTTAAATTTTAGATACTCCTACGTTTTCAAAGCAAACTAGCGAAAAAGAAGTCAGTATCTCAATTGCCTCCCAAACTGAACTTCTCAGTTTGGAATGATTTAAGTGCAGCTAATTAAATACACATATATATATATGTATATACGTATGCATATGTAAACTCTGCAGAAGCAAAAAAAAATAAAAAATAAAAACAGTGAAGGCCCAAGAAGCACTTTTTTATCAGAAACCTATTAAAAGTGAACTAAACCATTTTCTAACAAAGCAAAATCAAAATTGATTTTTTTTGTTGAAATATTTTGTTCCAATGTTTGATTTTCTGTGTTAACCCGATGAGTCGAATTATTTCACACCTGTGTGTCAGCTTATTACAAGGAGGAAGACAATGATCAATGGAGCTTTTCGATGCAGCTTTACCTGCCAAAAGTTTTCAACCCCCAAATTCTTCCCAGGAAAACATCACTATCAATTCTGCCAAGAAACACTGAAACTACTTCTTTTTTTATTTCATTCAGATATAAAACCACAAACTGTAGCTCCACTTGGGTGATTTAATTTAAACAAACAAGCCCACGTCCTATGTCAAAGCGCTGATTCAAAATGACAATTCCTGTTTGGTTTCAATCAGAAATGTCAACATTTCCAGCGTGACATTTCCGACGCGAAAGTTTCTGGATTGTGTGTTTGTTTGGGACGGAGGTGGGGTTGATTTGTCTGCCATATATATATATATATTTTTTTTTTTTTGGTGTAATTTATCGATTTGTCTATTTGTTTTCTGCTATTAGCGGAGAGCCGAGGGAGGAGAAGAACATAAGGGAAAAAGGACAGGCACAGCTTGCTGCCTCTCTGCCCAAACTCATTAGTCTGGGTTTTGCAGGCATCATGGCAGAGGTGACTCATACAGAGGGATCCAGAGGGAAATAAGGACTCGGCGCGATTCTGATGCGGGAGCTTTTCCCAAAAAGCAGCAGAAAGCACAGCGGGGCCGATGGCCCATCTTGCCCAATGTAGCTGAGGCCGCCGATGGCTGGTTACGGGCGCGCTGGAGCCTCGCAGGCAACGCAGAGCGCTTGCGTCATGGGCGAACACGTCCCTTGCTGCGCGTTTATGGCAGATCTTCATGGCTGGCGGGGGTCAAGCCAGGTTGTCCTCGCATCCGTGGTCTGAACTCCCTGCCTGGGTTACCTCCACCTGTAAGGACACTTTTATGACTCCATCCCACCATCTTCTCCTTTTCCGGGGGACCCTCACCGTCACCTGCGTGATTACTCCGGCAAGCCGATGGTTTGCTCCTGCGGGTAAACGAGCAACCTGACTTTGCTCAGAAGGAGCAAAAACCCGTAGGGCTTGGTTTTGCCCAGCTCCTGCCTTCACGTCCCCTGGCCCAGAGCTGCGCTTGGGCTGCATTTTGGGCACCGTTTCCGGTTCATGCTGAAAGCGGGGGGGTGAGGGGTGGGGATTTAATCCTTACATTGCAGAAGGTGTTGGAAGCACCTTCTCCTGCGCCCCAGCCCCAGAGCGGGGTTCCTCACCTCGGGTCCGAGCACAAATCGCCAGACCCTGGAGAACATCCCYCGAGTGTCGCGCGAACCCCAGGGGCTGCAGGGCAAGACGGGGGCAGGGGGGTGATGGTGGGGTCAAGTGGGCGAGACAGACTGGGCTGGGAGAAGGAGCCTGGGGTGGGGGAAACACAGCTAGCGCGAGTCCCTCACCTTCCCTGCCTCTGCTCCCCTGCCCCCATCACTGCTGCTGTTGTGTCAGGTAGTGGCACTGTTGAGTACATTAACCCAGGGCTGAGCACTGCAGCCACACCGAGTGTGTGTGTGTGAGTGTGTGTGTGCGTGTGCGTGTGTGCGCGCTTGATCATTGCCATTTATTTATTTTCTCCCCCCCCCCMCACACACACAAGTGCTGCAGGACGCCAGGAGCGAGAGCAAAGCAGGGGGACAAGCGAGAGCCGCAGCCATGGGCCCCGCGCTCTGCTGATAAACAAACCGCCGCCCCGAAAGACCAAATAAAAAGCCGGAGAAAGGCAAAATCCAGCGGGGAGCCAAATAATAATAACAATAATAAAAATCAGCCCCCCCCCCCGACGTCCCGCTTCGCGAGAGCTGTGCTCTCAGCCAGGACGTGTGTGTGTGTGCGCGGGGCGGGGGGGGGAGCATCGATCC